>NW_027040456.1:23750-101250 GCF_034236695.1 Oncorhynchus nerka
GCTCTGAGGTAAAGAGGAAAGTGTAGAACACAAACACCTGACACGCCCATACACAGGTCTGGATAGGTCTAAACAGGTCTGGATAGTCTACACACGCCCATACACAGGTCTGGATAGGTCTGCACGCCCATACACAGGTCTGGATAGGTCTACACACGCCCATACACAGGTCTGGATAGGTCTAAACAGGTCTGGATAGGTCACACAGGCCCATACACAGGTCTGGATAGGTCTACACGCCCATACACAGGTCTGGATAGGTCTACACAGGTCTGGATAGGTCTACACGCCCATACACAGGTCTACACAGTTCTGGATAGGTCTACACACGCCATACACAGGTCTGGATAGGTCTACACAGGTCTGGATAGGTCTACACACGCCCCATACACAGGTCTGGCCAGGTCTACACACACCCTGCAGGTCTGGCTAGGTCTACACACCCATACACAGGTCTGACTAGGTCTACACAGGTCTGGATAGGTCTACACAGGTCTGACTAGGTCTACACACAGGTCTGTCTAGGTCTACACAGGTCTGGCTAGGTCTACACAGGTCTGGCTAGGTCTACACATGCCCATACAAGACAAAATAACTCGGTTGCATTACAAAATGTCCACAGTTTTTATTCACGTCCTTTGCATTGGAATACAGTATATGGGAGAAACGTGTGTCTCAGTTCTGAAGACAGTGCAACACGAGACAAGAATCACACAAAACTAAATACTCAATGGCCCCTTCAATACACAATGACAGAGATCCCAAATGTCGACCGTCGACTATCTAGGGTGCATCTCAATATTACTCTGTTGGCATCCTCACGTTCCTCGTCTCCTTTCTTGTCTCCTCGAGGCGATAGCAAGCAGCCAAGTCTACCAGAAAAACTCACCAAAACTGACTACTACAGCACCATCTATTGGAGACGTGGATATTACACTCCTCAGCTGTGACGTACAGGACTTCATGTCAGTCCATACAGCAGTGCCAAACACATTGATAGTTTCCAAATGCCGCCCTACTCACTATACAGTGCACTACTTTAGACAGAGCCCTATGAGCCCCTGTTCAAAAGTATAACACTATATAGGGAATAGGGTGCCATTTGGGAGACATTTTTACTTTATCTAGCACAGCGAAAGCAGTCAGAGCAGACAGACAGAATAACAGAGTTTATTTGGAGGTGCTGGGTGCAGGGTGGTTGGGATGGTTGTTTCCTTTAGAGGGGTTGGTTTCACCTCCGCCCCCTTCACAATACTCAGTCTCTTGTGGAGTTTCGTACTGGCTCGGTGAGTCACCTCTTCCTCTATCTTGTTCCTGATCGCCACCTCCAGGCCCTGGGGGGGGAACAGCAGGGGACATGGGATTAGGGAGCAGCCACACAGATTCATTCATATACGACTTACATCATGGCCTAAAGAAAAGCATTCCTCACCTCAGGACATTTCAATGGGGGACAATCCAGGACATGTCTACATACATACATCTGCATTCATCTGCGTTTTTGTCCGTCAGAGTACAACTCATCCCTACTTTTTCGGATGAGTTGCACACGTTATAAGATGGACAATTTCTGGGTCCTGTCTGGGTCCTGTCTGGGACCTGTCTGGGACCTGTCAGGGTCCAGGTTCTCTGAGAGGATTCCATCTGTAGACAGTGCTGACTGTATCCCAGTGCATGTTGACTCAGATGGTATGTCCCACAGAGACAGACCGTAGTGGATTCTCCTCAGATGGTATGTCCCACAGAGACAGACCGTAGTGGATTCTCCTCAGATGGTATGCCCCACAGAGACAGACCGTAGTGGATTCTCCTCAGATGGTATGTCCCACAGAAAGACAGACCATAGTGGATTCTCCTCAGATGGTATGTCCCACAGAGACAGACCGTAGTGGATTCTCCTCAGATGGTATGTCCCACAGAGACAGACCGTAGTGTATTCTCCTCAGATGGTATGTCCCACAGAGACAGACCGTAGTGGATTCTCCTCAGATGGTATGTCCCACAGAAAGACAGACCATAGTGGATTCTCCTCCAGATGGTATGTCCCACAGACAGACAGACCGTAGTGGATAGAGTTGGTGTAGGCAGTGGTTGGAGGGCGTTTCCGCCGTCCACACGAGGAGAAGGGTGCAGATTCAGAATGGGACGTAGCCAGCTGGAAGAAGTGTCCCTAAACCCAGAGAGGGCTGAGAACGAGAACACCATGGAAACTGGCCACCTACATTTCACCTTTTTTAAATGATCTTTAAGCACCAACCTCACAAAACTAAAATCATAGAAAATCTTCATTATCAAAAGGCATCAGGTAGAAGTAAATGAATCCACAAACATCTTAAATGACTGTTTTATTGGGAGTTTGATTATATAATCTTGAAGACCATTCAAAACCAGTATGGGACTGGATCTGAGTCGGGTGAAATGGACCACGTCCCCAGTACAAGTGGTAGTCCCCAGCCTGAAATGCAGCAGCACGTCCCCAGCCTGTATACAAAGTGGGTAGTCCCCAGCCTGTATACAAGTCCCCAGGCAGCCCCCAGCCTGTATACAAGTGGTAGTCTAGTCCCCAGCCTGTATACAAGTGGTAGTCTAGTCCCCAGCCTGTATACAAGTGGTAGTCTAGTCCCCAGCCTGTATACAAGTGGTAGTCCCAGCCTGTACAAGTGGTAGTCCCCAGCCTGTATACAAGTGGTAGTCCCAGTCTAGTCCCCAGCCTGTATACAAGTGGTAGTCCCCAGCCTGTCAAGTAGTCCCCAGCCTGTATACAAGTGGTAGTCCCAGCCTGTATACAAGTGGTAGTCCCCAGCCTGTATACAAGTGGTAGTCCCCAGCCTGTATACAAGTCCCCAGCCCAGCCTGTATACAAGTGGTAGTCCCAGCCTGTATACAAGTGGTAGTCCCCAGCCTGTATGAGTGGTAGTCCCCAGCCTGTATACAAGTGGTAGTCCCCAGCCTGTATACAAGTGGTAGTCCCCAGCCTGTATACAAGTGGTAGTCCCCAGCCTGTATACAAGTGGTAGTCCCCAGCCTGTATACAAGTGGTAGCCCAGCCTGTATACAAGTGTAGTCCCCAGCCTGTATACAAGTGGTAGTCCCCAGCCTGTATACAGCCCCAGCCTGTGGTAGTCCCCAGCCCAAGTGGTAGTCCCCACCTGTATACAAGTGGTAGTCCCCAGCCTGTATACAAGTGGTAGTCCCAGCCTGTATACCCCAGCCTGTATACAAGTGGTAGTCCCCAGCCTGTATACAAGTGGTACAGGGGTCCCCAGCCTGTATACAAGTGGTAGCCCCAGCCTGTATACAAGTGGTAGTCCCCAGCCTGTATACAAGTGGTAGTCCCCAGCCTGTATACAAGTGGTAGTCCCCAGCCTGTATACAAGTGGTAGTCCCAGCCTGTATACAAGTGGTAGTCCCCAGCCTGTATACAAGTGGTAGTCCCCAGCCTGTATACAAGTGGTAGTCCCCAGCCTGTATACAAGTGGTAGTCCCCAGCCTGTATACAAGTGGTAGTCCCCAGCCTGTATACAAGTGGTAGTCCCCAGCCTGTATACAAGTGGTAGCCCCCAGCCTGTACAAGTGGTAGTCCCAGCCTGTATACAAGGTGGTAGTCCCCAGCCTGTATACAGTCCCCAGCCTGTATACCCAGCCTGTACAAGTGGTAGTCCCCAGCCTGTATACAAGGGTAGCCCCCAGCCTGTATACAAGTAGTCTAGTCCCCAGCCTGTATACAAGTGGTAGTCCCCAGCCTGTATACAAGTGGTAGTCCCAGCCTGTATACAAGTGGTAGTCCCCAGCCTGTATACAAGTGGTAGTCCCCAGCCTGTATACAAGGGGTAGTCCCCAGCCTGTATACAAGGGGTAGTCCCCAGCCTGTATACAAGGGGTAGCCCCCAGCCTGTATACAAGGGGTAGCCCCAGCCTGTATACAAGTGGTAGCCCCAGCCTGTATACAAGTGGTAGTCCCCAGCCTGTATACAAGTGGTAGTCCCCAGCCTGTATACAAGGGTAGTCCCCAGTCTGTATACAAGTGGTAGTCCCCAGTCTGTATACAAGTGGTAGTCCCCAGCCTGTATACAGTCCCCAGCCTGTACAAGGGGGTCTAGTCCCCAGCCTGTATACAAGTGGTAGTCCCCAGCCTGTATACAAGGGGTACCCCCAGCCTGTATGCAAGTGGTAGTCCCCAGCCTGTATACAAGTGGTGGTCCCCAGCCTGTATACAAGGGGTAGCCCCCAGCCTGTATACAAGGGGTAGCCCCCAGCCTGTATACAAGTGGTAGCCCCAGCCTGTATACAAGGGGTATCCCAGCCTGTATACAAGTGGTAGCCCCCAGCCTGTATACAAGTGGTGTCCCCAGCCTGTATACAAGTGGTAGTCCCCAGCCTGTATACAAGGGGTAGTCCCCAGCCTGTATACAAGTGGTAGTCCCCAGCCTGTATACAAGTGGTAGTCCCCAGCCTGTATACAAGTGGTGGCCCAGCCCCAGCTGTATACAAGTGGTAGTCCCCAGCCTGTATACAAGTGGTAGCCCCCAGCCTGAACAGGTAGATTTTAAACTAGTCCCCAGCCTGTAATGGACAAGTGGGCCCCCAGCCTATATCTGCTGTCCTATATCTGCTGTCCTATAGCTGCCCCCAGCCTGTATAGCTGCCGCCCCATAGCTGTTGCCTGTATAGCTGCCGCCCTAGGCTGTTACAATGGCTGTCCCCCTGTATACATAGCTGTTGCCCTATAGCTGCCGCCCTATAGCTGCCAGCCCTATGGCTGGTAGTCCTATAGCTGAACAGGTAGTCCTATAGCTCCTATAGCTGCCGTCCTATAGCTCCTATAGCTGCAGTCCTAAAGCTGCCGCCCCCATAGCTGCCGCCCTATAGCGCCGCCCTATAACTGCCCTCCTATAGCTCCTATAGCTGCTATAGCTGTGCCCTATAGCTGCCGTCCTATAGCTGCATTGCCGTCCTATAGCTGCAGTCCTATAGCTGCCGCCCTCCTATAGCTGCAGTCCTATAGCTGCCGTCCTATAGCTGCCGCCCTATATCTGCCGCCCTATAGCTGCCGTCCTATAGCTCCTATAGCTGCCGTCCTATAGCTGCCGATCCTATAGCTCCTATAGCTGCCGTCCTATAGCTCCTATAGCTGCCGTCCTATAGCTCCTATAGCTGCCGTCCTATAGCTGCCGCCCTATAGCTCCGTCCTATAGCTCCGTCTATAGCTCTATAGCTGCCGCCCTATAGCTCCTATAGCTGCCGTCCTATAGCTCCTATAGCTGCATAGTCCTATAGCTGCTCCCACCCTCCTATAGCTGCCGCCCTCCTATAGCTGCCGTCCCTCCTATAGCTGCCATAGCTGCCGCCTCCCATAGCTGCCGCCCTCCTATAGCTGCTCCCATAGCTGCCTCCTATAGCTGTGCCCTCCTATAGCTGCTGCCCCTGCCCTATAGCTGCTGCCCTCCTATAGCTGCTGCCCTCCTATAGCTGCTGCCCTCCTATAGCTGCTGCCTCCCATAGCTGCCCCCTATAGCTGCCGCCCTATAGCTGCCCCCTATAGCTGCCATCCTATAGCTCCTATAGCTGCCGCCCTGCTAGCTGCACGTCCTGTAGCTGCCGTCCTGTAGCTGCCGTCCTGTAGCTGCCGTTCCATAGCTGCCGTCCCTATAGCTGCCCCCTATAGCTCCTATAGCTGCCGCCCTATAGCTGCCGCCCTACAGCTGCCGCCCCAGCTGCCTCCCTACAGCTGCCGTCCGACAGCTGCCTCCCTATAGCTGCCGATCCTATAGCTGCCTCCCTATAGCTGCCTCCCTATAGCTGCCTCCCTAGCTGCCGTCCTGTAGCTGCCGTCCTGTAGCTGCCGTCCTATATCTTCTGTCCTGTAGCTGCCGTCCTGTAGCTGCCGTCCTGTAGCTGGTCCTATAGCTGCCGCCCTATAGCTCCTATAGCTGCCGTCCTGTAGCTGCCCCCTATAGCTGCCCCCTACAGCTGCCGCCCTATAGCTGCCGTCCTATAGCTCCTATAGCTGCCGTCCTGTAGCTGCCCCCTATAGCTGCCGCCCTATAGCTGCCGTCCTATAGCTGCCGTCCTATAGCTGCCTCCTATAGCTGCCTCCCTATAGCTGCCGCCCTATAGCTGCCGTATATAGCTGCCCCTATAGCTCCTATAGCTGCCTCCCTATAGCTGCCGCCCTATAGCTGCCGCCCTATAGCTGCCGTCCTATAGCTGCCGTCCTATAGCTCCTATAGCTGCCAGATCCTATAGCTGCCGTCCTATAGCTGCCTCCCTATAGCTGCCGCCCTATAGCTGCCTCCCCTATAGCTGCCTCCTATAGCTGCCTCCCTATAGCTGCCTCCCTATAGCTGCCGTCCTATAGCTCCTATAGCTGCCGTCCCTATAGCTGCCCCCTGTAGCTGCCGTCCTGTAGCTGCCGTCCTGTAGCTGCCGTCCTGTAGCTGCCGTCCTATAGCTCCTATAGCTGCCGCCCTATAGCTGTAGTCCTGTAGCTGCCGTCCTATAGCTCCTATAGCTGCCGTCCTATAGCTGCCGCCCCTATAGCTGCCTCCCTATATCTTCCGTCCTATAGCTGCCGTCCTATAGCTACGTCCTAGGCATAGCTGCCATTCCTATAGCTCCTATAGCTGCCGATCCTATAGCTGCTGCCCTCCTATAGCTGCTGCCCTCCTATAGCTGCTGCCCTCCTATAGCTGCCGTCCTCCCTATAGCTGCCGCCCTATAGCTGCAGTCCTATAGCTCCTGTGGCTGCCGCCTCCTGTAGCTGCCGCCCTCCTGTAGCTGCCGCCCTCCTGTAGCTGCCGCCCTCCTGTAGCTGCCCCTCCTGTAGCTGCCCCTCCTGTAGCTGCCGCCCTCCTGTAGCTGCCCTCCTATAGCTGCCGCCCTCCTATAGCTGCTGCCCTCCTGTAGCTGCTGCCCTCCTGTAGCTGCCGTCCTGTAGCTGCCGCCCTGTAGCTGTAGATCCTGTAGCTGCCGCCCCTGTAGCTGCCATCCTATAGCTGCCGCCCCATAGCTGCCCTCCTATAGCTGCCCCCCTATAGCTCCTATAGCTGCCGCCCTATAGCTGCCCTCCTATAGCTGCCCTCCTATAGCTGCCCTCCTATAGCTGCCCTCCTAGCTGCCCTCCTATAGCTGCCCCCTATAGCTGTAGATCCTATAGCTCCTATAGCTCCCGCCCTGTAGCTGCCGATCCTGTAGCTGCCGTCCTGTAGCTGCAGCCGTCCTGTAGCTGCCGTCCTGTAGCTGCCGCCCTACAGCTGCCTCCTACAGCTGCCGTCCTACAGCTGCCCCCTACAGCTGCCCCCTACAGCTGCCTCCTATAGCTGCCCCCTATAGCTGCCCCCTATAGCTGCCGCCCTATAGCTGCGATCCTATAGCTCCTATAGCTGCCGTCCTATAGCTGCCGTCCTGTAGCTGCCCCCTATAGCTGCCCCCCTATAGCTGCCGCCCTATAGCTGCCCTCCTATAGCTGCCGTCCTGTAGCTGCCGTCCTGTAGCTGCCGTCCTGTAGCTGCCGTCCTGTAGCTGCCGTCCTGTAGCTGCCGCCCTGTAGCTGCCGTCCTATAGCTGCCGTCCTATAGCTGCCCTCCTATAGCTGCCCCCTATAGCTCCTATAGCTGCCGCCCTATAGCTGCCCTCCTATAGCTGCCCTCCTATAGCTGCCCTCCTATAGCTGCCCCCTATAGCTGCCCCCCATAGCTGCCGTATAGCTCCTATAGCTGCCGCCCTGTAGCTGCCGATCCTGTAGCTGCCGTCCTGTAGCTGCCGTCCTGTAGCTGCCGCCCTACAGCTGCCTCCCTACAGCTGCCGTCCCTACAGCTGCCCCTACAGCTGCCCCCTACAGCTGCCTCCCTATAGCTGCCCCCTATAGCTGCCGCCCTATAGCTGCCGTCCTATAGCTCCTATAGCTGCTCGTCCTATAGCTGCCGTCCTGTAGCTGCCCCCTATAGCTGCCCCCTATAGCTGCCGCCCTATAGCTGCCGTCCTATAGCTGCCGTCCTGTAGCTGCCGTCCTGTAGCTGCCGTCCTGTAGCTGCCGTCCTGTAGCTGCCGTCCTGTAGCTGCCGTCCTATAGCTGCCGTCCTATAGCTGCCGTCCTATAGCTGCCGTCCTACCTTCTTCAACTGCTGTTGCTGTACCACTTTAACCTTCTTCGGTTTGATCGACCTCCCTGTGAAACAGCAACAACAAGTGAGGGGTGAGATTTGTAACCAACAATAAAACCTCAGTGTAGATATTTATTGACCCCCTTACAGAAAACACACCGTGGTTAAAGGGGCCAACAATAACAAAGCCAACACCCCGCCTCTGTTTTGTAAATCGTTGAGGATGGTTCTGATGGGTTGAACTATGCTAAACATGAGGCATTTATAGAAGTTATATTCTTCGAGAAACAATGGCTATAACCTTACTTTAAAAGTGAAGCAATGTATGTAGCAATTGCAGATTGTACCCTTAAGCCAAACAGATTCGTAACAAGTACTGTAGAAGTTTTTAAGCTAAGTTTCCATTTGGAGCAGCCCATAAGGGAATCAAGGTTAGCTAGCTGGCAGGGGAATGGAAGACCAGGCACTGTGTAATCGTTGTGTGACTGATAATGCCATTACAAATCTCCCTATAAATAGCTAAGCTGCCCTACAGTTCTCCTTCACAAGTTGGCAGCAGGGCCAGTAAGTAGGCCTAAACATTGGGACAACTTTCGAATGTATCTTGTTATGCACATGCAATGGTACGCGATGCAATTCAAATGATTGTGCTATGATGAGTTCCATTTGAGGGCTCCGGCACCCTTGATAGTCTAGTTCCCACGCAGTTTTTTCCAATAGAAACTGTCTCCTCACTGAACCGTGTTTGAGCCAGCATGTCCGCCGCAACACGTCGCAAATACTTTTTGAGTATATACGGAGTCCAGGCGAAATCGCTAGAATACAAGACATCAACCATATCTCTGTACATACCTCCTTTTCTGGGACCTTTGTTTTTTTGAGGTTTCTTGGTTCCACCGGGCTGCGCTTTGAACTTCTGTTTACCTTGCGCCATCTTGCCTCGGAGCTGTTTTCGCCGTATTGTTCCAGACCGGATGTAGATGGGCGTTACAACATGGCATTCTGGGATACTGGAGTACTGAGGGTGTGGAAAATACGAAAATAAAGTCTCTGGAAGATTTTTTGAACTGAATCAATAAAATGTTTGAATTGTGCCAAGTTAGATACATTACTTATCTAACATGCACCTTGACATGAAATGAATGTATAAATTAGATAGGCTATCATTGTATGTACTAAGAAATGTCCCACGACCTAAAAGATACAACGCGACAGCTGTAATGTTTTTGTTCACTCTTTATTGTATTGTCGTGAAAAGAAATCTCTTAATTCAGGTATGCAGTTTACAGCATTATATTCATATTAAAAAACATCCATTTTTGAACTATTTCCACATGATACAAAACTAAACCCCAGATATGAATATAAACAATAACATAACTACACGTAGAAAGAGGCCTTCTAATCGACTACACCCCCCACCCGCACTAATATCACCAGCCATGCTTCCTATTGGCTTATTCACAAACACCCGGTCATCAGGACATTCTCCCATTGGTTGAAATCTCAGAGGGAGTAGAAGTGATGATAGCGTTGCATTTGGCACTTAATTTGGCATCTTCCTCTCCCAAGACTAGACTCATTAGATCATGTCCCGAAGTATCCACCCTTGCATACTACTTAGTATGAAGCAATTCAGCCCGTGCATACTAGATAGTATGCTAGTGTGGTTATTGGGGACGGAGAATAAGAGGAGGGACAGATGGTTTCCTACAAGTACACTGGGGATTTACTGCCTCTTAAGATACCCTCAGTACAGAGAGTAGGAGATATTTTACACTATTCAATATGGTGCCCTCTGTCTAGATCTAGTATGCATCCAAATGTCACCTATTCCCTATAGTGCACTACTTTTGACCAGAACCCTATAGGGTCCAGGTTAAAAATAGTGCACTACTTTTGACCAGAACCATATAGGACCCAGGTTAAAAATAGTGCACTACTTTTGACCAGAACCATATAGGACCCAGGTTAAAAATAGTGCACTACTTTTGACCAGAACCCTATAGGACCCAGGTTAAAAATAGTGCACTACTTTTGACCAGAACCTATAGGACCCAGGTTAAAAATAGTACTACTTTTGACCAGAACCTATAGGAACTAGGTTAAAAATAGTGCACTAGAAAGGAAATAGGGTGCCATTTGGGACACATCCCAGAGCCTGTTAAATAAACAGAACCTTTGGGTGACTGACTGGCAGATAATTCCAATTAAACAGTCTATCCTGACATTTTATCAGTGTGTGTGTGTGATAGTGTGCGTGTGATAGTGTGTGTGATAGCGTGTGTGTGGTCGAGAGGCCTCTCAGTGTAGTCTAATTAACAACAGCTTTATCACTAAGAATCACCATAATAAAACAACTGATCACAGCCAAACAAGAGTAGCCTGGGTACCAGTCTGTTCGTGCCATCCTTCCACTCGTTGTCAATGCCAAACAATGCCCCGGACTACAAGGGGTGAAATGTTAACACAGAACAGCATCTGGTTTCCAGTCAACGACAACAACAAAGTCTTCATGATAAAGAGACAAACGGATTCTCGTACCTTTTTAAAAGTTTTCAACGTAACGATCTACGGATGGCGACAAAGTTGCTACATTTTTCTCGACCGTTAAAACTCTCCCCTCTGATTTCTTCCAGTTCAGTTTCTCAAAATAAAAGACAAAAGAAAGGAACCCCAAAAACACAACAGTGGTGTTTGATTCTAGACCCTTATGTGATTTGACAGCCAACAGCATCGCTGTGAGAGGAAGGAGAGAGAGAGAGAGGGGTAAGTTTGACAGGGAGAGGTTGGGGATGGAGGGTCTCTGTTCTACTGCGATTCTAGAATATGGAACAGTTATGACACTACGGATTCTATAATTCTAAATAATGTATTATTTTTTGACAGGAAAGTTCTAGATAAGAATGCCTGTTGTGGACCAAAAATGGTCCAATGGGCGAGGAGGTGTGGTGTGTTTAGAGATCAGAGGTTTCTGAATGAGGGATGATGGAGTAGTAGAGTAGTAGATTTGGGGATGTATTTCACCTTTGACCTTTCAGACTTGCCTGACATCTCAAACTACTGTACGTTTCCCCCTGCTCTATGTTGGCTACATACTTCAGTCAGACTGACCATCGTTGAAGTCGTTTGTTGTGACGAAAAATGTGTGGTGTTGTAAGAAAACAAAAGTAATCAGCGATTGGATCATCTCTAACTAATCAGAGTATCAAAGCCAATGACGAATTTTCAAAACGCCGCCTTTTCTGACTCTGGCCCAACCCATCGGTTTGTAGGACCAATCAGAATGGTTAGAATGTGTTTGCTTTCTAGAAATCGTCAGGGGGGGTACTCAAATCCAGTCTCATTGCGGAGAAGAAACTAACTTCCGTGGGCGTGGCCTAGCGTTTCACTAGAGCAAGGAGCTTGGGTAGCCAGGCAACTTTCGGACCTCCACCTTGCATTTTTTTGGGGGAGGGGGGTTGAAGGGCTACGTTCCTCCCTGTTAGCCTGCTGTCCTGGGACCTGTCCCAAATTACAATCTATTATTCCCTCGGTGTGCACTACTTACGACCAAAGCTCAGGTCAAAAGTAGTGCACCATTTAGGTAATAGGATGCCATTCGGGATGCCTGCCTGTCCTGTCCTGTCCTGTGTGTGAGCGGTGGTGCTGGTGGTGGAAGGCATTGAGCAGTGCAGGGCCCCTGTGACATTCAGTACATCATAGAAATACAATCTTTAGAACAAACATCAACATTCCGTTCAACTGTTGTTTAAAGCCGAGAGTTCCATCTCTGCCAAGAGAAAAAGGGTTTCTTTTTGCTTGACTTGTTGTCCAGGCCTAATAACATGGAGATTGGTGTTGAGTGTATATATAGTGTTTCTGTGTATTCTGTGTAGTTTGATATGGTACACAGGTGGTTTTAAACCTCTCCTCAGGGACCAAGGTCCACAGCCAGCTCACCTGATCCAACTAATCATCAAACCCTCGACCAGGTGAATCAGGAGACCTAGTTCAGGGCTACAACAGAATTGTGAAACGTCTGAGGAGAGGTTTGATAACCCTGGGGGTAGGGGACGTCACGGTACAGATTGGACCAGCGAGGTACAGACATTATGTGGAGGTATAGGGAGGTGTAGCCACAAGTTATACTCATCAGCTGACTAAAGAGGTTTGATAACCCTGGGGTAGGGGACGATACGGTACAGATTGGACCAGCGAGGTACAGACATTATGTGGAGGTATAGGAGGTGTAGCCACAAGTTATACTCATCAGCTGACTATAGAGGTTTGCTCTAGATAATATCAACTGGCTTTGTTTTGGTTTGAATAGTTCTAATTTCAGTTGCGTCTCATATGACCCCCTATTCCCTATATAGTGCACTACTTTTGGCACAGAGCCCTGTTCCTATATAGTGCACTACTTTTGGCACAGAGCCCTGTTCCCTATATAGTGCACTACTTTTGGCACAGAGCCCTGTTCCTATATAGTGCACTACTTTTGGCACAGAGCCCTGTTCCCTATATAGTGCACTACTTTTGGCTAGAGCCTATTCCTATATAGTGCACTACTTTTGGCTAGAGCCTATGGGCCGTAGTCAAATAGTGCACTATAAAGGGAATAAGGTGCCATTTGAGACTCAACAATGTATTTTCAGCAATCAAGTGTCATCATGGGCTATCAATTTTCTTAAACTCACATTTCTATAAAACACTTTTCCAGAAAACTACATGTGAATATATAATATTGTGTTATTGGGTATAACTGTTACATTTTTCATTCCTAACGTTGTTTGGAGAACTCTGAAATCTGATTAGGATGTAGTATAGGCCAGTTCTTCTGAAGGAGACTGGTTCGTTCTGTCGGTGACAGGAGATGAACACAGGAGAGACCAGAGAGGAGAGACCAGAGAGAGACAGGAGAGACCAGAGACAGGGAGAGGAGAGAGACAGGAAAGAGGAGAGAGACAGGAGATGAACACAGGAGAGACCAGAGAGGAGAGAGGGAGGGACAGGAGTGGGAGGGGGTTGGATGTGTGTGTCTGAGTTCCTGCGTTGATGTGTGTGTGAGACCGTAAAACGTGTGAGTTTGTAGAACACTGACCGTGTGTGTGTAAATGTAACAAAACTAGACTTCCACATCAGCTGTGTGTGAGGACGTGGAAGTGGTATGAGAGAGTGAGAGCAGGAATATTAAGGTGCAGTAGCGCACGGCGGCCAGCGGGTGGTGATATCGCCGTCTACAGGGCAGTGAGACGGCCGGTGAGTGCTGCCTGCAGCTCCGAGGGCAGAAACACCCCCAGCTCTGTGATGATGCCCCCCGTTATCAGCTGGTGGGGGGTCACGTCAAACGCCGGGTTCCACACATCAATACCTGGAGAGGGAGAGAGGAGGGTAGACAGAGGGAGAGAGACGAGGGAAGGGACAGAGAGCAAGATAAATTAGTGGGTGTGGGGTTAGGGAGAGAGTGAGATGGTAGAGAGCGACAGAGGAAGAGAGGGGAGAAGGAAGGGAGGTATCATGGTAGAGTGAGGGTGTAAAGGGAGGGAAGAGAAGGAGAGAGAGAGACGGTAGAGAGGGGAGAAGGAAGGGAGGTATCATGGTAGAGTGAGGGAGTAAAGGGAGGGAAGAGAAGGAGATAGAGAGACGGTAGAGAGGGGGAGAAGGAAGGGAGGTATCATGGGAGAGTGAGGGTGTAAGGGAGGGAAGAGAAAGGAAGGGAGTATCATGGTAGAGTGAGTAAAGGGAGGGAAGAAGGAGAGGAGAGACGGTAGAGAGGAGAAGGGAGGAGGTATCATGGTAGAGTGAGGGAGTAAAGGGAGGGAAGAGAAGGAGAGGGAGAGACGGTAGAGGAGAAGGAAGGGAGGTATCATGGTAGAGTGAGGGTGTAAAGGGAGGGAAGAGAAGGAGAGGGAGAGACGGTAGAGAGGGGAGAAGGAAGGGAGGTATCATGGTAGAGTGAGGGTGTAAAGGGGAGGGAAGAGAAGGAGAGAGAGAGACGGTAGAGGGGGGAGAAGGAAGGGAGGTATCATGGTAGAGTGAGGGTGTAAAGGGAGGAAGAGAAGGAGAGAGAGACGGTAGAGAGGGGAGAAGGAAGGGAGGTATCATGGTAGAGTGAGGGTGTAAAAGGGAGGGAAGAGAAGGAGATAGAGAGACGGTAGAGGGGAGAAGGAAGGGAGGTATCATGGTAGAGTGAGGGTGTAAAGGGAGGGAAGAGAAGGAGAGAGAGAGACGGTAGAGAGGGGAGAAGGAAGGGAGGTATCATGGTAGAGTGAGGGTGTAAAGGGAGGGAAGAGAAGGAGAGAGAGAGACGGTAGAGAGGGGAGAAGGAAGGGAGGTATCATGGTAGAGTGAGGGTGTAAAGGGAGGGAAGAGAAGGAGATAGAGAGACGGTAGAGGGGAGAAGGAAGGAGGTATCATGGTAGAGTGAGGGTGTAAAGGGAGGGAAGAGAAGGAGATAGAGAGACGGTAGAGAGGGGAGAAGGAAGGGAGGTATCATGGTAGAGTGAGGGGAGTAAAGGGAGGGAAGAGAAGGAGATAGAGAGACGGTAGAGAGCGACAGAGGAAGAGAGGGGAGAAGGAAGGGAGGTATCATGGTAGAGTGAGGGTGTAAAGGGAGGGAAGAGAAGGAGATAGACGGTAGAGAGGGGAGAAGGAAGGGAGGTATCATGGTAGAGTGAGGGTGTAAAGGGAGGGAAGAGAAGGAGAGAGTGAGACGGTAGAGAGCGACAGAGGAAGAGAGGGGAGAAGGAAGGGAGGTATCATGGTAGAGTGAGGGAGAAAGGGAGGGAAGAGAAGGAGAGAGAGAGACGGTAGAGAGGGGAGAAGGAAGGGAGGTATCATGGTAGAGTGAGGGTGTAAAGGGAGGGAAGAGAAGGAGAGAGACGGTAGAGAGCGACAGAGGAAGAGAGGGGAGAAGGAAGGGAGGTATCATGGTAGAGTGAGGGAGTAAAGGGAGGGAAGAGAAGAGAGAGAGAGACGGTAGAGAGGGGAGAAGGAAGGGAGGTATCATGGTAGAGTGAGGGAGTAAAGGGAGGGAAGAGAAGGGAGAGAGAGAGACGGTAGAGAGGGGAGAAGGAAGGGAGGTATCATGGTAGAGTGAGGGTGTAAAGGGAGGAAGAGAAGGAGATAGAGAGACGGTAGAGGGGAGAAGGAAGGGAGGTATCATGGTAGAGTGAGGGTGTAAAGGGAGGGAAGAGAAGGAGAGAGACGGTAGAGAGCGACAGAGGAAGAGAGGGGAGAAGGAAGGGAGGTATCATGGTAGAGTGAGGGAGTAAAGGGAGGGAAGAGAAGGAGAGAGACGGTAGAGAGCGACAGAGGAAGAGAGGGGAGAAGGAAGGGAGGTATCATGGTAGAGTGAGGGTGTAAAGGGAGGGAAGAGAAGGAGAGAGAGAGCAGGAACCCCCCCGGGGAACAGCGTCTCCATTAAAGGAAAGGATAATATAATTACTGTGATGTCACAGAGCTCCTCTTCTAGTTCTTTAATTAGAGACACGTGTCACAAGTCAATCAGCTCCGGTACTCAGAGAATACACCGTTCCCTGTCTGTCTACTGTTATACTCTACCACTACACCGTTCCCTGTCTGTCTACTGTTATACTCTACCACTACACCGTTCCCTGTCTGTCTACTGTTATACTCTACCACTACACCGTTCCCTCTGTCTGTCTACTGTTATACTCTACCACTACACCGTTCCCTCTGTCTACTGTTATACTCTACCACTACACCGTTCCCTGTCTGTCTACTGTTATACTCTACCACTACACAATTCCCTGTCTGTCTACTGTTATACTCTACCACTACACCGTTCCCTCTGTCTGTCTACTGTTATACTCTACCACTACACTGTTCCCTGTCTGTCTACTGTTATACTCTACCACTACACCGTTCCCTGTCTGTCTACTGTTATACTCTACCACTACACCGTTCCCTCTGTCTGTCTACTGTTATACTCTACCACTACACCGTTCCTCTGTCTGTCTACTGTTATACTCTACCACTACACCGTTCCCTGTCTGTCTACTGTTATACTCTACCACTACACTACTGCTCCTCTGTCTGTCTACTGTTATACTCTACCACTACACCGTTCCCTGTCTGTCTACTGTTATACTCTACCACTACACCGTTCCCCTGTCTGTCTACTGTTATACTCTACCACTACACCGTTCCTCTGTCTGTCTACTGTTATACTCTACCACTACACCGTTCCCTCTGTCTGTCTACTGTTATACTCTACCACTACACCGTTCCCTCTGTCTGTCTACTGTTATACTCTACCACTACACCGTTCCCTCTGTCTGTCTACTGTTATACTCTACCACTACACCGTTCTGTCCTGTTATCTGTCTACTGTTATACTGTTATACTCTACCACTACACCGTTCCCTCTGTCTGTCTACTGTTATACTCTACCACTACACCGTTCCCTGTCTGTCTACTGTTATACTCTACCACTACACCGTTCCCTCTGTCTGTCTACTGTTATACTCTACCACTACACCGTTCCCTGTCTGTCTACTGTTATACTCTACCACTACACCGTTCCCTCTGTCTGTCTACTGTTATACTCTACCACTACACCGTTCCCTGTCTGTCTACTGTTATACTCTACCACTACACCGTTCCCTCTGTCTGTCTACTGTTATACTCTACCACTACACCGTTCCCTGTCTGTCTACTGTTATACTCTACCACTACACCGTTCCCTCTGTCTGTCTACTGTTATACTCTACCACTACACCGTTCCCTGTCTGTCTACTGTTATACTCTACCACTACACCGTTCCCTGTCTGTCTACTGTTATACTCTACCACTACACCGTTCCCTCTGTCTGTCTACTGTTATACTCTACCACTACACCGTTCCTGTCTGTCTACTGTTATACTCTACCACTACACCGTTCCCTCTGTCTGTCTACTGTTATACTCTACCACTACACCGTTCCCTCTGTCTGTCTACTGTTATACTCTACCACTACACCGTTCCCTCTGTCTGTCTACTGTTATACTCTACCACTACACCTCTGTCTGTCTACTGTTTCCCTGTCTGTCTACTGTTATACTCTACCACTACACCGTTCCCTCTGTCTGTCTACTGTTATACTCTACCACTACACCGTTCCCTGTCTGTCTACTGTTATATCTCTACCACTACACTGTTCCCTCTGTCTGTCTACTGTTATACTCTACCACTACACCGTTCCCTGTCTGTCTACTGTTATACTCTACCACTACACCGTTCCCTGTCTGTCTACTGTTATACTCTACCACTACACCGTTCCCTGTCTGTCTACTGTTATACTCTACCACTACACCGTTCCCTGTCTGTCTACTGTTATACTCTACCACTACACCGTTCCCTGTCTGTCTACTGTTATACTCTACCACTACACCGTTCCCTGTCTGTCTACTGTTATACTCTACCACTACACCGTTCCCTCTGTCTGTCTACTGTTATACTCTACCACTACACCGTTCCCTCTGTCTGTCTACTGTTATACTCTACCACTACACCGTTCCCTGTCTGTCTACTGTTATACTCTACCACTACACCGTTCCCTCTGTCTGTCTACTGTTATACTCTACCACTACACCGTTCCCTCTGTCTGTCTACTGTTATACTCTACCACTACACCGTTCCCTGTCTGTCTACTGTTATATCTCTACCACTACACCGTTCCCTCTGTCTGTCTACTGTTATACTCTACCACTACACCGTTCCCTCTGTCTACTGTTATATCTCTACCACTACACTGTTCCCTGTCTGTCTACTGTTATACTCTCTACCACTACACCGTTCCCTCTGTCTACTGTTATACTCTACCACTACACCGTTCCTCTGTCTGTCTACTGTTATACTCTACCACTACACCGTTCCCTCTGTCTGTCTACTGTTATACTTACCACTACACCGTTCCCTCTGTCTACTGTTATACTCTACCACTACACCGTTCCCTCTTCCCTCTGTCTGTCTACTGTTATACTCTACCACTACACCGTTCCCTCTGTCTGTCTACTGTTATACTCTACCACTACACCGTTCCTCTGTCTGTCTACTGTTATACTCTACCACTACACCGTTCCCTCTGTCTGTCTACTGTTATACTCTACCACTACACCGTTCCCTCTGTCTGTCTACTGTTATACTCTACCACTACACCGTTCCTCTGTCTGTCTACTGTTATACTCTACCACTACACCGTTCCCTGTCTGTCTACTGTTATACTCTACCACTACACTGTTCCTCTGTCTGTCTACTGTTATACTCTACCACTACACCGTTCCCTGTCTGTCTACTGTTATACTCTACCACTACACCGTTCCCCTGTCTGTCTACTGTTATACTCTACCACTACACCGTTCCCTCTTCCTCTGTCTGTCTACTGTTATACTCTACCACTACACCGTTCCCTGTCTGTCTACTGTTATACTCTACCACTACACCGTTCCTCTGTCTGTCTACTGTTATACTCTACCACTACACCGTTCCTCTGTCTGTCTACTGTTATACTCTACCACTACACCGTTCCCTGTCTGTCTACTGTTATACTCTACCACTACACCGTTCCCTCTGTCTGTCTACTGTTATATCTCTACCACTACACCGTTCCCTCTGTCTGTCTACTGTTATACCTACCACTACACCTTCCCTGTCTGTCTACTGTTATACTCTACCACTACACCGTTCCCTGTCTGTCTACTGTTATACTCTACCACTACACCGTTCCCTCTGTCTACTGTTATACTCTACCACTACACCGTTCCCTCTGTCTGTCTACTGTTATACTGTTACTCTACCACTACACCGTTCCCTCTGTCTGTCTACTGTGCTGTTATACTCTACCACTACACCGTTCCCTCTGTCTGTCTACTGTTATACTCTACCACTACACCGTTCCCTGTCTGTCTACTGTTATACTCTACCACTACACCGTTCCCTGTCTGTCTACTGTTATATCTCTACCACTACACCGTTCCCTGTCTGTCTACTGTTATAGTCTACCACTACACCGTTCCCTCTGTCTGTCTACTGTTATACTCTACCACTACACCATTCCCTCTGTCTGTCTACTGTTATACTCTACCACTACACCGTTCCCTGTCTGTCTACTGTTATACTCTACCACTACACCGTTCCCTGTCTGTCTACTGTTATACTCTACCACTACACCGTTCCCTGTCTGTCTACTGTTATACTCTACCACTACACCGTTCCCTCTGTCTACTGTTATACTCTACCACTACACCGTTCCCTCTGTCTGTCTACTGTTATACTCTACCACTACACCGTTCCCTCTGTCTGTCTACTGTTATACTCTACCACTACACCGTTCCCTCTGTCTGTCTACTGTTATACTCTACCACTACACCGTTCCCTGTCTGTCTACTGTTATACTCTACCACTACACCGTTCCCTGTCTGTCTACTGTTATATCTCTACCACTACACCGTTCCCTGTCTGTCTACTGTTATACTCTACCACTACACCGTTCCCTGTCTGTCTACTGTTATATCTCTACCACTACACCGTTCCCTCTGTCTGTCTACTGTTATACTCTACCACTACACCGTTCCCTCTGTCTGTCTACTGTTATACTCTACCACTACACCGTTCCCTCTGTCTACTGTTATATCTCTACCACTACACTGTTCCCTCTGTCTGTCTACTGTTATACTCTACCACTACACCGTTCCCTCTGTCTGTCTACTGTTATACTTTACCACTACACCGTTCCCTGTCTGTCTACTGTTATACTCTACCACTACACCGTTCCCTCTGTCTGTCTACTGTTATACTCTACCACTACACCGTTCCCTCTGTCTGTCTACTGTTATACTCTACCACTACACTGTTCCCTCTGTCTGTCTACTGTTATACTCTACCACTACACCGTTCCCTGTCTGTCTACTGTTATATCTCTACCACTACACCGTTCCCTGTCTGTCTACTGTTATATCTCTACCACTACACCGTTCCCTCTGTCTACTGTTATACTCTACCACTACACCGTTCCCTCTGTCTGTCTACTGTTATACTCTACCACTACACCGTTCCCTCTGTCTGTCTACTGTTATACTCTACCACTACACTGTTATATCTCTACCAGGGACTACACTGTTATATCTCTACCAGGGACTACACTGTTATATCTCTACCAGGGACTACACTGTTATATCTCTACCAGGGACAACACTGTTATATCTCTACCACTACACTGTTATATCTCTACCAGGGACTACACTGTTATATCTCTACCAGGGACTACACTGTTATATCTCTACCACTACACTGTTATATATCTACCACTACACTGTTATATCTCTACCAGGGACAACACTGTTATATCTCTACCACTACACTGTTATATCTACCACTACACTGTTACATCTCTACCAGGGACTACACCAGGGACTACACTGTTATATCTCTACCACTACACTGTTATATCTCTACCAGGGACTACACTGTTATATCTCTACCAGGGACTACACTGTTATATCTCTACCAGGGACTACACTGTTATCTCTCTACCACTACACTGTTATATCTCTACCAGGGACTACACTGTTATATCTCTACCAGGGACTACACTGTTATATCTCTACCAGGGACTACACTGTTATATATCTACCACTACACTGTTATATATCTACCACTACACTGTTATATCTCTACCAGGGACAACACTGTTATATCTCTACCACTACACTGTTATATCTCTACCAGGGACTACACTGTTATCTCTCTACCAGGGACTACACTGTTATCTCTCTACCACTACACTGTTATATCTCTACAGGGACTACACTGTTATATCTCTACCAGGGACTACACTGTTATCTCTCTACCAGGGACTACACTGTTATCTCTCTACCAGGGACTACACTGTTATCTCTCTACCAGGGACTACACTGTTATCTCTCTACCAGGGACTACACTGTTATCTCTCTACCAGGGACAACACTGTTATATCTCTACCACTACACTGTTATATCTCTACCACTACACTGTTATATCTCTACCACTACACTGTTATATATCTACCACTACACTGTTATATCTCTACCAGGGACAACACTGTTATATCTCTACCACTACACTGTTATATCTCTACCAGGGACTACACTGTTATCTCTCTACCAGGGACTACACTGTTATCTCTCTACCAGGGACTACACTGTTATATCTCTACCAGGGACTACACTGTTATATCTCTACCAGGGACTACACTGTTATATCTCTACCAGGGACTACACTGTTATATCTCTACCACTACACTGTTATATCTCTACCAGGGACTACACTGTTATATCTACCACTACACTGTTATATCTACCACTACACTGTTACATCTCTACCAGGGACTACACCAGGGACTACACTGTTATATCTCTACCACTACACGGTTATACTCTACCACTACACTGTTATACTCTACCACTACACGGTTATACTCTACCACTACACGGTTATACTCTACCACTACACTGTTATACTCTACCACTACACTGTTATACTCTACCACTACACTGTTATATCTCTATCAGGGACAACACTGTTATATCTCTACCAGGGACTACACTGTTATATCTCTACCAGGGACTACACTGTTATATCTCTACCAGGGACTACACTGTTATATCTCTACAACTACACTGTTATATCTCTACCACTACACTGTTATATCTCTACCAGGGACAACACTGTTATATCTCTACCACTACACTGTTATATCTCTACCAGGGACTACACTGTTATATCTCTACCAGGGACAACACTGTTATATCTCTACCAGGGACTACACTGTTATATCTCTACCAGGGACTACACTGTTATATCTCTACCAGGGACTACACTGTTATATCTCTACAACTACACTGTTATATCTCTACCACTACACTGTTATATCTCTACCAGGGACAACACTGTTATATCTCTACCAGGGACTACACTGTTATATCTCTACCAGGGACTACACTGTTATATCTCTACCAGGGACAACACTGTTATATCTCTACCACTACACTGTTATATCTCTACCACTACACTGTTATATCTCTACCACTACACTGTTATATCTCTACCAGGGACAACACTGTTATATCTCTACCACTACACTGTTATATCTCTACCAGGGACTACACTGTTATCTCTCTACCAGGGACTACACTGTTATCTCTCTACCACTACACTGTTATATCTCTACCAGGGACTACACTGTTATATCTCTACCAGGGACTACACTGTTATATCTCTACCAGGGACTACACTGTTATATCTCTACCAGGGACTACACTGTTATATCTCTACCAGGGACTACACTGTTAATATCTCTACCACTACACTGTTATATCTCTACCAGGGACTACACTGTTATATCTACCACTACACTGTTACATCTCTACCAGGGACTACACCAGGGACTACACTGTTATATCTCTACCACTACACGGTTATACTCTACCACTACACGGTTATACTCTACCACTACACGGTTATACTCTACCACTACACGGTTATACTCTACCACTACACTGTTATACTCTACCACTACACTGTTATACTCTACCACTACACTGTTATACTCTACCACTACACTGTTATACTCTACCACTACACTGTTATATCTCTACCACTACACTGTCCCCCCGTCCCCCCGTCTGTCTGTCTGTCTGTCTACCAGGGACAACACTGTTATATCTCTACCAGGGACAACACTGTTATATCTCTACCAGGGACTACACTGTTATATCTCTACCAGGGACTACACTGTTATATCTCTACCAGGGACTACACTGTTATATCTCTACCAGGGACTACACTGTTATATCTCTACCACTACACTGTTATATCTCTACCAGGGACAACACTGTTATATCTCTACCACTACACTGTTATATCTCTACCAGGGACTACACTGTTATATCTCTACCAGGGACTACACTGTTATATCTCTACCAGGGACAACACTGTTATATCTCTACCACTACACTGTTATATCTCTACCACTACACTGTTATATCTCTACCACTACACTGTTATATATCTACCACTACACTGTTATATCTCTACCAGGGACAACACTGTTATATCTCTACCACTACACTGTTATATCTCTACCAGGGACTACACTGTTATCTCTCTACCAGGGACTACACTGTTATCTCTCTACCACTACACTGTTATATCTCTACCAGGGACTACACTGTTATATCTCTACCAGGGACTACACTGTTATATCTCTACCAGGGACTACACTGTTATATCTCTACCAGGGACTACACTGTTATATATCTACCACTACACTGTTATATCTCTACCAGGGACAACACTGTTATATCTCTACCAGGGACAACACTGTTATATCTCTACCACTACACGGTTATACTCTACCACTACACGGTTATACTCTACCACTACACGGTTATACTCTACCACTACACGGTTATACTCTACCACTACACTGTTATACTCTACCACTACACTGTTATACTCTACCACTACACTGTTATACTCTACCACTACACTGTTATATCTCTACCACTACACTGTCCCCCCGTCCCCCCGTCTGTCTGTCTGTCTGTCTACCAGGGACAACACTGTTATATCTCTACCAGGGACTACACTGTTATATCTCTACCAGGGACTACACTGTTATATCTCTACCAGGGACTACACTGTTATATCTCTACCAGGGACTACACTGTTATATCTCTACCAGGGACTACACTGTTATATCTCTACCACTACACTGTTATATCTCTACCAGGGACAACACTGTTATATCTCTACCACTACACTGTTATATCTCTACCAGGGACTACACTGTTATATCTCTACCAGGGACTACACTGTTATATCTCTACCAGGGACAACACTGTTATATCTCTACCACTACACTGTTATATCTCTACCACTACACTGTTATATCTCTACCACTACACTGTTATATATCTACCACTACACTGTTATATCTCTACCAGGGACAACACTGTTATATCTCTACCACTACACTGTTATATCTCTACCAGGGACTACACTGTTATCTCTCTACCAGGGACTACATCTCTCTACCACTACACTGTTATATCTCTCTACCACTACACTGTTATATCTCTACCAGGGACTACACTGTTATATCTCTACCAGGGACTACACTGTTATATCTCTACCAGGGACTACACTGTTATATATCTACCACTACACTGTTATATCTCTACCAGGGACAACACTGTTATATCTCTACCAGGGACAACACTGTTATATCTCTACCACTACACTGTTATATCTACCACTACACTGTTACATCTCTACCAGGGACTACACCAGGGACTACACTGTTATATCTCTACCACTACACTGTTATATCTCTACCAGGGACTACACTGTTATATCTCTACCAGGGACTACACTGTTATATCTCTACCAGGGACTACACTGTTATCTCTCTACCACTACACTGTTATATCTCTACCAGGGACTACACTGTTATATCTCTACCAGGGACTACACTGTTATATCTCTACCAGGGACTACACTGTTATATCTCTACCAGGGACTACACTGTTATATCTCTACCACTACACTGTTATATATCTACCACTACACTGTTATATATCTACCACTACACTGTTATATCTCTACCAGGGACAACACTGTTATATCTCTACCACTACACTGTTATATCTCTACCAGGGACTACACTGTTATCTCTCTACCAGGGACTACACTGTTATCTCTCTACCACTACACTGTTATATCTCTACAGGGACTACACTGTTATATCTCTACCAGGGACTACACTGTTATCTCTCTACCAGGGACTACACTGTTATCTCTCTACCAGGGACTACACTGTTATCTCTCTACCAGGGACTACACTGTTATCTCTCTACCAGGGACTACACTGTTATCTCTCTACCAGGGACTACACTGTTATCTCTCTACCAGGGACTACACTGTTATATCTCTACCAGGGACTACACTGTTATATCTCTACCAGGGACTACACTGTTATATCTCTACCAGGGACTACACTGTTATATCTCTACCACTACACTGTTATATCTCTACCAGGGACTACACTGTTATATCTACCACTACACTGTTATATCTACCACTACACTGTTACATCTCTACCAGGGACTACACCAGGGACTACACTGTTATATCTCTACCACTACACTGTTATATCTCTACCAGGGACTACACTGTTATATCTCTACCAGGGACTACACTGTTATATCTCTACCAGGGACAAACTGTTATATCTCTACCACTACACTGTTATATCTCTACCACTACACTGTTATATCTCTACCACTACACTGTTATATATCTACCACTACACTGTTATATCTCTACCAGGGACAACACTGTTATATCTCTACCACTACACTGTTATATCTCTACCAGGGACTACACTGTTATCTCTCTACCAGGGACTACACTGTTATCTCTCTACCACTACACTGTTATATCTCTACCAGGGACTACACTGTTATATCTCTACCAGGGACTACACTGTTATATCTCTACCAGGGACTACACTGTTATATCTCTACCAGGGACTACACTGTTATATCTCTACCAGGGACTACACTGTTATATCTCTACCACTACACTGTTATATATCTACCACTACACTGTTATATCTCTACCAGGGACAACACTGTTATATCTCTACCAGGGACAACACTGTTATATCTCTACCACTACACTGTTATATCTACCACTACACTGTTACATCTCTACCAGGGACAACACTGTTATATCTCTACCACTACACTGTTATATCTCTACCAGGGACTACACTGTTATATCTCTACCAGGGACTACACTGTTATATCTCTACCAGGGACTACACTGTTATCTCTCTACCACTACACTGTTATATCTCTACCAGGGACTACACTGTTATATCTCTACCAGGGACTACACTGTTATATCTCTACCAGGGACTACACTGTTATATCTCTACCAGGGACTACACTGTTATATATCTACCACTACACTGTTATATATCTACCACTACACTGTTATATCTCTACCAGGGACAACACTGTTATATCTCTACCACTACACTGTTATATCTCTACCAGGGACTACACTGTTATCTCTCTACCAGGGACTACACTGTTATCTCTCTACCACTACACTGTTATATCTCTACAGGGACTACACTGTTATATCTCTACCAGGGACTACACTGTTATATCTCTACCAGGGACTACACTGTTATATATCTACCACTACACTGTTATATATCTACCACTACACTGTTATATCTCTACCAGGGACAACACTGTTATATCTCTACCACTACACTGTTATATCTCTACCAGGGACTACACTGTTATCTCTCTACCAGGGACTACACTGTTATCTCTCTACAAGGGACTACACTGTTATCTCTCTACCATGGACTACACTGTTATCTCTCTACCAGGGACTACACTGTTATCTCTCTACCAGGGACTACACTGTTATCTCTCTACCAGGGACTACACTGTTATCTCTCTACCAGGGACTACACTGTTATCTCTCTACCAGGGACTACACTGTTATCTCTCTACCAGGGACTACACTGTTATATCTCTACCAGGGACTACACCGTTATATCTCTACCAGGGACTACACTGTTATATCTCTACCAGGGACTACACTGTTATATCTCTACCACTACACTGTTATATCTCTACCAGGGACTACACTGTTATATCTACCACTACACTGTTACATCTCTACCAGGGACTACACCAGGGACTACACTGTTATATCTCTACCAGGGACTACACTGTTATATCTCTACCACTACACTGTTATATCTCTACCACTACACTGTCATATCTCTACCACTACACTGTCATATCTCTACCAGGGACTACACTGTTATATCTACCACTACACTGTTATATCTCTACCACTACACTGTTATATCTCTACAACTACACTGTTATATCTCTACCAGGGACTACACTGTTATATCTCTACCACTACACTGTTATATCTCTACAACTACACTGTTACATCTCTACCAGGGACTACACTGTTATATCTCTACCAGGGACTACACTATTATATCTCTCCCACTACACTGTCATATCTCTACCCCTACACTGTCATATCTCTACCAGGGACTACACTGTTATATCTCTACAACTACACTGTTACATCTCTACCAGGGACTACACCAGGGACTACACTTATCTCTCTATCACTACACTGTTATATCTCTACCAGGGACTACACTGTTATATCTCTACCAGGGACTACACTGTTATATCTCTACCACTACACTGTTATATCTCTACAACTACACTGTTACATCTCTACCAGGGACTACACCAGGGACTACACTGTTATATATCTACCAGGGACTACACTGTTATATCTCTACCAGGGTACACTGTTATATCTCTACCAGGGACTACACTGTTATATCTCTACCAGGGACTACACTGTTATATCTCTACCAGGGACTACACTGTTATATCTCTACCAGGGACTACACTGTTATATCTCTACCAGGGACTACACTGTTATATCTCTACCAGGGACTACACTGTTATATCTCTACCAGGGACTACACTGTTATATCTCTCCCACTACACTGTTATATCTCTACCAGGGACTACACTGTTATATCTCTCCACTGTTATATCTCTACCAGGGACTACACTGTTATATCTCTACCAGGGACTACACTGTTATATCTCTACCAGGGACTACACTGTTATATCTCTACCAGGGACTACACTGTTATATCTCTACCACTACACTGTTATATCTCTACCACTACACTGTTATATCTCTACCACTACACTGTTATATCTCTACCAGGGACAACACTGTTATATCTCTACCAGGGACAACACTGTTATATCTCTACCAGGGACAACACTGTTATATCTCTACCACTACACTGTTATATCTCTACCAGGGACAACACTGTTATATCTCTACCAGGGACAACACTGTTATATCTCTACCACTACACTGTTATATCTCTACCAGGGACTACACTGTTATATCTCTACCAGGGACTACACTGTTATATCTCTACCACTACACTGTTATATCTCTACCAGGGACAACACTGTTATATCTCTACCACTACACTGTTATATCTCTACCAGGGACTACACTGTTATATCTCTACCACTACACTGTTATATCTCTACCAGGGACAACACTGTTATATCTCTACCAGGGACTACACTGTTATATCTCTACCACTACACTGTTATATCTCTACCAGGGACTACACTGTTATATCTCTACCAGGGACTACACTGTTATATCTCTACCAGGGACTACACTGTTATATCTCTACCACTACACTGTGATATCTCTACCAGGGACTACACTGTTATATCTCTACCACTACACTGTTATATCTCTACCACTACACTGTTATATCTCTACCAGGGACAACACTGTTATATCTCTACCAGGGACAACACTGTTATATCTCTACCAGGGACTACACTGTTATATCTCTACCAGGGACTACACTGTTATATCTCTACCACTACACTGTTATATCTCTACCACTACACTGTTATATCTCTACCACTACACTGTTATATCTCTACCACTACACTGTTATATCTCTACCAGGGACTACACTGTTATATCTCTACCACTACACTGTTATATCTCTACCAGGGACAACACTGTTATATCTCTACCAGGGACTACACTGTTATATCTCTACCAGGGACTACACTGTTATATCTCTACCACTACACTGTTATATCTCTACCAGGGACAACACTGTTATATCTCTACCAGGGACAACACTGTTATATCTCTACCAGGGACAACACTGTTATATCTCTACCAGGGACTACACTGTTATATCTCTACCACTACACTGTTATATCTCTACCACTACACTGTTATATCTCTACCACTACACTGTTATATCTCTACCAGGGACTACACTGTTATATCTCTACCACTACACTGTTATATCTCTACCACTACACTGTTATATCTCTACCACTACACTGTTATATCTCTACCAGGGACTACACTGTTATATCTCTACCAGGGACTACACTGTTATATCTCTACCACTACACTGTTATATCTCTACCAGGGACAACACTGTTATATCTCTACCAGGGACTACACTGTTATATCTCTACCAGGGACTACACTGTTATATCTCTACCAGGGACTACACTGTTATATATCTACCACTACACTGTTATATATCTACCACTACACTGTTATATCTCTACCAGGGACAACACTGTTATATCTCTACCACTACACTGTTATATCTCTACCAGGGACTACACTGTTATCTCTCTACCAGGGACTACACTGTTATCTCTCTACCACTACACTGTTATATCTCTACAGGGACTACACTGTTATATCTCTACCAGGGACTACACTGTTATCTCTCTACCAGGGACTACACTGTTATCTCTCTACCAGGGACTACACTGTTATCTCTCTACCAGGGACTACACTGTTATCTCTCTACCAGGGACTACACTGTTATCTCTCTACCAGGGACAACACTGTTATATCTCTACCACTACACTGTTATATCTCTACCACTACACTGTTATATCTCTACCACTACACTGTTATATATCTACCACTACACTGTTATATCTCTACCAGGGACAACACTGTTATATCTCTACCACTACACTGTTATATCTCTACCAGGGACTACACTGTTATCTCTCTACCAGGGACTACACTGTTATCTCTCTACCAGGGACTACACTGTTATATCTCTACCAGGGACTACACTGTTATATCTCTACCAGGGACTACACTGTTATATCTCTACCAGGGACTACACTGTTATATCTCTACCACTACACTGTTATATCTCTACCAGGGACTACACTGTTATATCTACCACTACACTGTTATATCTACCACTACACTGTTACATCTCTACCAGGGACTACACCAGGGACTACACTGTTATATCTCTACCACTACACGGTTATACTCTACCACTACACTGTTATACTCTACCACTACACGGTTATACTCTACCACTACACGGTTATACTCTACCACTACACTGTTATACTCTACCACTACACTGTTATACTCTACCACTACACTGTTATATCTCTATCAGGGACAACACTGTTATATCTCTACCAGGGACTACACTGTTATATCTCTACCAGGGACTACACTGTTATATCTCTACCAGGGACTACACTGTTATATCTCTACAACTACACTGTTATATCTCTACCACTACACTGTTATATCTCTACCAGGGACAACACTGTTATATCTCTACCACTACACTGTTATATCTCTACCAGGGACTACACTGTTATATCTCTACCAGGGACAACACTGTTATATCTCTACCAGGGACTACACTGTTATATCTCTACCAGGGACTACACTGTTATATCTCTACCAGGGACTACACTGTTATATCTCTACAACTACACTGTTATATCTCTACCACTACACTGTTATATCTCTACCAGGGACAACACTGTTATATCTCTACCAGGGACTACACTGTTATATCTCTACCAGGGACTACACTGTTATATCTCTACCAGGGACAACACTGTTATATCTCTACCACTACACTGTTATATCTCTACCACTACACTGTTATATCTCTACCACTACACTGTTATATCTCTACCAGGGACAACACTGTTATATCTCTACCACTACACTGTTATATCTCTACCAGGGACTACACTGTTATCTCTCTACCAGGGACTACACTGTTATCTCTCTACCACTACACTGTTATATCTCTACCAGGGACTACACTGTTATATCTCTACCAGGGACTACACTGTTATATCTCTACCAGGGACTACACTGTTATATCTCTACCAGGGACTACACTGTTATATCTCTACCAGGGACTACACTGTTAATATCTCTACCACTACACTGTTATATCTCTACCAGGGACTACACTGTTATATCTACCACTACACTGTTACATCTCTACCAGGGACTACACCAGGGACTACACTGTTATATCTCTACCACTACACGGTTATACTCTACCACTACACGGTTATACTCTACCACTACACGGTTATACTCTACCACTACACGGTTATACTCTACCACTACACTGTTATACTCTACCACTACACTGTTATACTCTACCACTACACTGTTATACTCTACCACTACACTGTTATACTCTACCACTACACTGTTATATCTCTACCACTACACTGTCCCCCCGTCCCCCCGTCTGTCTGTCTGTCTGTCTACCAGGGACAACACTGTTATATCTCTACCAGGGACAACACTGTTATATCTCTACCAGGGACTACACTGTTATATCTCTACCAGGGACTACACTGTTATATCTCTACCAGGGACTACACTGTTATATCTCTACCAGGGACTACACTGTTATATCTCTACCACTACACTGTTATATCTCTACCAGGGACAACACTGTTATATCTCTACCACTACACTGTTATATCTCTACCAGGGACTACACTGTTATCTCTCTACCAGGGACTACACTGTTATATCTCTACCAGGGACTACACTGTTATATCTCTACCAGGGACTACACTGTTATATCTCTACCAGGGACTACACTGTTATATCTCTACCACTACACTGTTATATCTCTACCAGGGACTACACTGTTATATCTACCACTACACTGTTATATCTACCACTACACTGTTACATCTCTACCAGGGACTACACCAGGGACTACACTGTTATATCTCTACCACTACACGGTTATACTCTACCACTACACTGTTATACTCTACCACTACACGGTTATACTCTACCACTACAGGTTATACTCTACCACTACACTGTTATACTCTACCACTACACTGTTATACTCTACCACTACACTGTTATATCTCTATCAGGGACAACACTGTTATATCTCTACCAGGGACTACACTGTTATATCTCTACCAGGGACTACACTGTTATATCTCTACCAGGGACTACACTGTTATATCTCTACAACTACACTGTTATATCTCTACCACTACACTGTTATATCTCTACCAGGGACAACACTGTTATATCTCTACCACTACACTGTTATATCTCTACCAGGGACTACACTGTTATATCTCTACCAGGGACAACACTGTTATATCTCTACCAGGGACTACACTGTTATATCTCTACCAGGGACTACACTGTTATATCTCTACCAGGGACTACACTGTTATATCTCTACAACTACACTGTTATATCTCTACCACTACACTGTTATATCTCTACCAGGGACAACACTGTTATATCTCTACCAGGGACTACACTGTTATATCTCTACCAGGGACTACACTGTTATATCTCTACCAGGGACAACACTGTTATATCTCTACCACTACACTGTTATATCTCTACCACTACACTGCACTGTTATATCTCTACCAGGGACAACACTGTTATATCTCTACCACTACACTGTTATATCTCTACCAGGGACTACACTGTTATCTCTCTACCAGGGACTACACTGTTATCTCTCTACCACTACACTGTTATATCTCTACCAGGGACTACACTGTTATATCTCTACCAGGGACTACACTGTTATATCTCTACCAGGGACTACACTGTTATATCTCTACCAGGGACTACACTGTTATATCTCTACCAGGGACTACACTGTTAATATCTCTACCACTACACTGTTATATCTCTACCAGGGACTACACTGTTATATCTACCACTACACTGTTACATCTCTACCAGGGACTACACCAGGGACTACACTGTTATATCTCTACCACTACACGGTTATACTCTACCACTACACGGTTATACTCTACCACTACACGGTTATACTCTACCACTACACGGTTATACTCTACCACTACACTGTTATACTCTACCACTACACTGTTATACTCTACCACTACACTGTTATACTCTACCACTACACTGTTATACTCTACCACTACACTGTTATATCTCTACCACTACACTGTCCCCCGTCCCCCGTCTGTCTGTCTGTCTGTCTACCAGGGACAACACTGTTATATCTCTACCAGGGACAACACTGTTATATCTCTACCAGGGACTACACTGTTATATCTCTACCAGGGACTACACTGTTATATCTCTACCAGGGACTACACTGTTATATCTCTACCAGGGACTACACTGTTATATCTCTACCACTACACTGTTATATCTCTACCAGGGACAACACTGTTATATCTCTACCACTACACTGTTATATCTCTACCAGGGACTACACTGTTATATCTCTACCAGGGACTACACTGTTATATCTCTACCAGGGACAACACTGTTATATCTCTACCACTACACTGTTATATCTCTACCACTACACTGTTATATCTCTACCACTACACTGTTATATATCTACCACTACACTGTTATATCTCTACCAGGGACAACACTGTTATATCTCTACCACTACACTGTTATATCTCTACCAGGGACTACACTGTTATCTCTCTACCAGGGACTACACTGTTATCTCTCTACCACTACACTGTTATATCTCTACCAGGGACTACACTGTTATATCTCTACCAGGGACTACACTGTTATATCTCTACCAGGGACTACACTGTTATATCTCTACCAGGGACTACACTGTTATATATCTACCACTACACTGTTATATCTCTACCAGGGACAACACTGTTATATCTCTACCAGGGACAACACTGTTATATCTCTACCACTACACGGTTATACTCTACCACTACACGGTTATACTCTACCACTACACGGTTATACTCTACCACTACACGGTTATACTCTACCACTACACTGTTATACTCTACCACTACACTGTTATACTCTACCACTACACTGTTATACTCTACCACTACACTGTTATATCTCTACCACTACACTGTCCCCCCCTCCCCCCGTCTGTCTGTCTGTCTGTCTACCAGGGACAACACTGTTATATCTCTACCAGGGACTACACTGTTATATCTCTACCAGGGACTACACTGTTATATCTCTACCAGGGACTACACTGTTATATCTCTACCAGGGACTACACTGTTATATCTCTACCAGGGACTACACTGTTATATCTCTACCACTACACTGTTATATCTCTACCAGGGACAACACTGTTATATCTCTACCACTACACTGTTATATCTCTACCAGGGACTACACTGTTATATCTCTACCAGGGACTACACTGTTATATCTCTACCAGGGACAACACTGTTATATCTCTACCACTACACTGTTATATCTCTACCACTACACTGTTATATCTCTACCACTACACTGTTATATATCTACCACTACACTGTTATATCTCTACCAGGGACAACACTGTTATATCTCTACCACTACACTGTTATATCTCTACCAGGGACTACACTGTTATCTCTCTACCAGGGACTACACTGTTATCTCTCTACCACTACACTGTTATATCTCTACCAGGGACTACACTGTTATATCTCTACCAGGGACTACACTGTTATATCTCTACCAGGGACTACACTGTTATATCTCTACCAGGGACTACACTGTTATATATCTACCACTACACTGTTATATCTCTACCAGGGACAACACTGTTATATCTCTACCAGGGACAACACTGTTATATCTCTACCACTACACTGTTATATCTACCACTACACTGTTACATCTCTACCAGGGACTACACCAGGGACTACACTGTTATATCTCTACCACTACACTGTTATATCTCTACCAGGGACTACACTGTTATATCTCTACCAGGGACTACACTGTTATATCTCTACCAGGGACTACACTGTTATCTCTCTACCACTACACTGTTATATCTCTACCAGGGACTACACTGTTATATCTCTACCAGGGACTACACTGTTATATCTCTACCAGGGACTACACTGTTATATCTCTACCAGGGACTACACTGTTATATCTCTACCACTACACTGTTATATATCTACCACTACACTGTTATATCTCTACCAGGGACAACACTGTTATATCTCTACCACTACACTGTTATATCTCTACCAGGGACTACACTGTTATCTCTCTACCAGGGACTACACTGTTATCTCTCTACCACTACACTGTTATATCTCTACAGGGACTACACTGTTATATCTCTACCAGGGACTACACTGTTATCTCTCTACCAGGGACTACACTGTTATCTCTCTACCAGGGACTACACTGTTATCTCTCTACCAGGGACTACACTGTTATCTCTCTACCAGGGACTACACTGTTATCTCTCTACCAGGGACTACACTGTTATCTCTCTACCAGGGACTACACTGTTATATCTCTACCAGGGACTACACTGTTATATCTCTACCAGGGACTACACTGTTATATCTCTACCAGGGACTACACTGTTATATCTCTACCACTACACTGTTATATCTCTACCAGGGACTACACTGTTATATCTACCACTACACTGTTATATCTACCACTACACTGTTACATCTCTACCAGGGACTACACCAGGGACTACACTGTTATATCTCTACCACTACACTGTTATATCTCTACCAGGGACTACACTGTTATCTCTCTACCAGGGACTACACTGTTATCTCTCTACCACTACACTGTTATATCTCTACCAGGGACTACACTGTTATATCTCTACCAGGGACTACACTGTTATATCTCTACCAGGGACTACACTGTTATATCTCTACCAGGGACTACACTGTTATATATCTACCACTACACTGTTATATCTCTACCAGGGACAACACTGTTATATCTCTACCAGGGACAACACTGTTATATCTCTACCACTACACTGTTATATCTACCACTACACTGTTACATCTCTACCAGGGACTACACCAGGGACTACACTGTTATATCTCTACCACTACACTGTTATATCTCTACCAGGGACTACACTGTTATATCTCTACCAGGGACTACACTGTTATATCTCTACCAGGGACTACACTGTTATCTCTCTACCACTACACTGTTATATCTCTACCAGGGACTACACTGTTATATCTCTACCAGGGACTACACTGTTATATCTCTACCAGGGACTACACTGTTATATCTCTACCAGGGACTACACTGTTATATCTCTACCACTACACTGTTATATATCTACCACTACACTGTTATATCTCTACCAGGGACAACACTGTTATATCTCTACCACTACACTGTTATATCTCTACCAGGGACTACACTGTTATCTCTCTACCAGGGACTACACTGTTATCTCTCTACCAGGGACTACACTGTTATATCTCTACAGGGACTACACTGTTATATCTCTACAGGGACTACACTGTTATATCTCTACCAGGGACTACACTGTTATCTCTCTACCAGGGACTACACTGTTATCTCTCTACCAGGGACTACACTGTTATCTCTCTACCAGGGACTACACTGTTATCTCTCTACCAGGGACTACACTGTTATCTCTCTACCAGGGACTACACTGTTATATCTCTACCAGGGACTACACTGTTATATCTCTACCAGGGACTACACTGTTATATCTCTACCAGGGACTACACTGTTATATCTCTACCACTACACTGTTATATCTCTACCAGGGACTACACTGTTATATCTACCACTACACTGTTATATCTACCACTACACTGTTACATCTCTACCAGGGACTACACCAGGGACTACACTGTTATATCTCTACCACTACACTGTTATATCTCTACCAGGGACTACACTGTTATATCTCTACCAGGGACTACACTGTTATATCTCTACCAGGGACAAACTGTTATATCTCTACCACTACACTGTTATATCTCTACCACTACACTGTTATATCTCTACCACTACACTGTTATATATCTACCACTACACTGTTATATCTCTACCAGGGACAACACTGTTATATCTCTACCACTACACTGTTATATCTCTACCAGGGACTACACTGTTATCTCTCTACCAGGGACTACACTGTTATCTCTCTACCACTACACTGTTATATCTCTACCAGGGACTACACTGTTATATCTCTACCAGGGACTACACTGTTATATCTCTACCAGGGACTACACTGTTATATCTCTACCAGGGACTACACTGTTATATCTCTACCAGGGACTACACTGTTATATCTCTACCACTACACTGTTATATATCTACCACTACACTGTTATATCTCTACCAGGGACAACACTGTTATATCTCTACCAGGGACAACACTGTTATATCTCTACCACTACACTGTTATATCTACCACTACACTGTTACATCTCTACCAGGGACAACACTGTTATATCTCTACCACTACACTGTTATATCTCTACCAGGGACTACACTGTTATATCTCTACCAGGGACTACACTGTTATATCTCTACCAGGGACTACACTGTTATCTCTCTACCACTACACTGTTATATCTCTACCAGGGACTACACTGTTATATCTCTACCAGGGACTACACTGTTATATCTCTACCAGGGACTACACTGTTATATCTCTACCAGGGACTACACTGTTATATATCTACCACTACACTGTTATATATCTACCACTACACTGTTATATCTCTACCAGGGACAACACTGTTATATCTCTACCACTACACTGTTATATCTCTACCAGGGACTACACTGTTATCTCTCTACCAGGGACTACACTGTTATCTCTCTACCACTACACTGTTATATCTCTACAGGGACTACACTGTTATATCTCTACCAGGGACTACACTGTTATCTCTCTACCAGGGACTACACTGTTATCTCTCTACAAGGGACTACACTGTTATCTCTCTACCATGGACTACACTGTTATCTCTCTACCAGGGACTACACTGTTATCTCTCTACCAGGGACTACACTGTTATCTCTCTACCAGGGACTACACTGTTATCTCTCTACCAGGGACTACACTGTTATCTCTCTACCAGGGACTACACTGTTATCTCTCTACCAGGGACTACACTGTTATATCTCTACCAGGGACTACACCGTTATATCTCTACCAGGGACTACACTGTTATATCTCTACCAGGGACTACACTGTTATATCTCTACCACTACACTGTTATATCTCTACCAGGGACTACACTGTTATATCTACCACTACACTGTTACATCTCTACCAGGGACTACACCAGGGACTACACTGTTATATCTCTACCAGGGACTACACTGTTATATCTCTACCACTACACTGTTATATCTCTACCACTACACTGTCATATCTCTACCACTACACTGTCATATCTCTACCAGGGACTACACTGTTATATCTACCACTACACTGTTATATCTCTACCACTACACTGTTATATCTCTACAACTACACTGTTATATCTCTACCAGGGACTACACTGTTATATCTCTACCACTACACTGTTATATCTCTACAACTACACTGTTACATCTCTACCAGGGACTACACTGTTATATCTCTACCAGGGACTACACTATTATATCTCTCCCACTACACTGTCATATCTCTACCCCTACACTGTCATATCTCTACCAGGGACTACACTGTTATATCTCTACAACTACACTGTTACATCTCTACCAGGGACTACACCAGGGACTACACTTATCTCTCTATCACTACACTGTTATATCTCTACCAGGACTACACTGTTATATCTCTACCAGGGACTACACTGTTATATCTCTACCACTACACTGTTATATCTCTACAACTACACTGTTACATCTCTACCAGGGACTACACCAGGGACTACACTGTTATATATCTACCAGGGACTACACTGTTATATCTCTACCAGGGACTACACTGTTATATCTCTACCAGGGACTACACTGTTATATCTCTACCAGGGACTACACTGTTATATCTCTACCAGGGACTACACTGTTATATCTCTACCAGGGACTACACTGTTATATCTCTACCAGGGACTACACTGTTATATCTCTACCAGGGACTACACTGTTATATCTCTCCCACTACACTGTTATATCTCTACCAGGGACTACACTGTTATATCTCTCCACTGTTATATCTCTACCAGGGACTACACTGTTATATCTCTACCAGGGACTACACTGTTATATCTCTACCAGGGACTACACTGTTATATCTCTACCAGGGACTACACTGTTATATCTCTACCACTACACTGTTATATCTCTACCACTACACTGTTATATCTCTACCACTACACTGTTATATCTCTACCAGGGACAACACTGTTATATCTCTACCAGGGACAACACTGTTATATCTCTACCACTACACTGTTATATCTCTACCAGGGACAACACTGTTATATCTCTACCACTACACTGTTATATCTCTACCAGGGACAACACTGTTATATCTCTACCAGGGACAACACTGTTATATCTCTACCACTACACTGTTATATCTCTACCAGGGACTACACTGTTATATCTCTACCAGGGACTACACTGTTATATCTCTACCACTACACTGTTATATCTCTACCAGGGACAACACTGTTATATCTCTACCACTACACTGTTATATCTCTACCAGGGACTACACTGTTATATCTCTACCACTACACTGTTATATCTCTACAGGGACAACACTGTTATATCTCTACCAGGGACTACACTGTTATATCTCTACCACTACACTGTTATATCTCTACCAGGGACTACACTGTTATATCTCTACCAGGGACTACACTGTTATATCTCTACCAGGGACTACACTGTTATATCTCTACCACTACACTGTGATATCTCTACCAGGGACTACACTGTTATATCTCTACCACTACACTGTTATATCTCTACCACTACACTGTTATATCTCTACCAGGGACAACACTGTTATATCTCTACCAGGGACAACACTGTTATATCTCTACCAGGGACTACACTGTTATATCTCTACCAGGGACTACACTGTTATATCTCTACCACTACACTGTTATATCTCTACCACTACACTGTTATATCTCTACCACTACACTGTTATATCTCTACCACTACACTGTTATATCTCTACCAGGGACTACACTGTTATATCTCTACCACTACACTGTTATATCTCTACCAGGGACAACACTGTTATATCTCTACCAGGGACTACACTGTTATATCTCTACCAGGGACTACACTGTTATATCTCTACCACTACACTGTTATATCTCTACCAGGGACAACACTGTTATATCTCTACCAGGGACAACACTGTTATATCTCTACCAGGGACTACACTGTTATATCTCTACCACTACACTGTTATATCTCTACCACTACACTGTTATATCTCTACCACTACACTGTTATATCTCTACCAGGGACTACACTGTTATATCTCTACCACTACACTGTTATATCTCTACCACTACACTGTTATATCTCTACCACTACACTGTTATATCTCTACCAGGGACTACACTGTTATATCTCTACCAGGGACTACACTGTTATATCTCTACCACTACACTGTTATATCTCTACCAGGGACAACACTGTTATATCTCTACCAGGGACTACACTGTTATATCTCTACCAGGGACAACACTGTTATATCTCTACCAGGGACTACACTGTTATATCTCTACCACTACACTGTTATATCTCTACCACTACACTGTTATCTCTCTACCAGGGACTACACTGTTATCTCTCTACCAGGGACTACACTGTTATATCTCTACCAGGGACAACCCTGTTATATCTCTACCACTACACTGTTATATCTCTACCACTACACTGTTATATCTCTACCACTACACTGTTATATATCTACCACTACACTGTTATATCTCTACCAGGGACAACACTGTTATATCTCTACCACTACACTGTTATATCTCTACCAGGGACTACACTGTTATCTCTCTACCAGGGACTACACTGTTATCTCTCTACCAGGGACTACACTGTTATATCTCTACCAGGGACTACACTGTTATATCTCTACCAGGGACTACACTGTTATATCTCTACCAGGGACTACACTGTTATATCTACCACTACACTGTTATATCTACCACTACACTGTTACATCTCTACCAGGGACTACACCAGGGACTACACTGTTATATCTCTACCACTACACGGTTAAACTCTACCACTACACTGTTATACTCTACCACTACACGGTTATACTCTACCACTACACGGTAATACTCTACCACTACACTGTTATACTCTACCACTACACTGTTATACTCTACCACTACACTGTTATACTCTACCACTACACTGTTATATCTCTACCACTACACTGTCCCCCGTATGTCTGTCTCTACCAGGGACAACACTGTTATATCTCACCAGGGACAATACTGTTATATCTCTACCAGGGACTACACTGTTATATCTCTACAACTACACTGTTATATCTCTACCACTACACTGTTATATCTCTACCAGGGACAACACTGTTATATCTCTACCACTACACTGTTATATCTCTACCAGGGACTACACTGTTATATCTCTACCAGGGACTACACTGTTATATCTCTACCAGGGACTACACTGTTATATCTCTACCACTACACTGTTATATCTCTACCACTACACTGTTATATCTCTACCAGGTCTCTACCAGGGACTACACTGTTATCTCTCTACCAGGGACTACACTGTTATCTCTCTACCAGGGACTACACTGTTATATCTCTACCAGGGACTACACTGTTATATCTCTACCAGGGACTACACTGTTATATCTCTACCAGGGACTACACTGTTATATCTACCACTACACTGTTATATCTACCACTACACTGTTATCTCTACCAGGGACTACACCAGGGACTACACTGTTATATCTCTACCACTACACGGTTAAACTCTACCACTACACTGTTATACTCTACCACTACACGGTTATACTCTACCACTACACGGTAATCTCTACCACTACACTGTTATACTCTACCACTACACTGTTATACTCTACCACTACACTGTTATACTCTACCACTACACTGTTATATCTCTACCACTACACTGTCTCCCCCCGTCCCCGTCTGTCTGTCTGTCTGTCTACCAGGGACAACACTGTTATATCTCTACCAGGGACAACACTGTTATATCTCTACCAGGACTACACTGTTATATCTCTACAACTACACTGTTATATCTCTACCACTACACTGTTATATCTCTACCAGGGACAACACTGTTATATCTCTACCACTACACTGTTATATCTCTACCAGGGACTACACTGTTATATCTCTACCAGGGACTACACTGTTATATCTCTACCAGGGACTACACTGTTATATCTCTACCACTACACTGTTATATCTCTACCACTACACTGTTATATCTCTACCACTACACTGTTATATCTCTACCAGGGACAACACTGTTATCTCTCTACCAGGGACTACACTGTTATATCTCTACCAGGGACTACACTGTTATATCTCTACCAGGGACTACACTGTTATATCTCTACCAGGGACTACACTGTTATATCTCTACCACTACACTGTTATATCTCTACCAGGGACAACACTGTTATATCTCTACCAGGGACAACACTGTTATATCTCTACCACTACACTGTTATATCTCTACCAGGGACAACACTGTTATATCTCTACCACTACACTGTTATATCTCTACCAGGGACTACACTGTTATATCTCTACCAGGGACTACACTGTTATATCTCTCTACCACTACACTGTTATATCTCTATCAGGGACTACACTGTTATCTCTCTACCAGGGACTACACTGTTATATCTCTACCAGGGACTACACTGTTATATCTCTACCAGGGACTACACTGTTATATCTCTCTACCACTACACTGTTATATCTCTATCAGGGACTACACTGTTATCTCTCTACCAGGGACTACACTGTTATATCTCTACCAGGGACTACACTGTTATATCTCTACCAGGGACTACACTGTTATATCTCTACCAGGGACTACACTGTTATATCTCTACCACTACACTGTTATATCTCTCTCCCAGCTCTATCACTATGTTTCTATCAATCTGTCTGTTTCTCCCTCTGCCATTGTCTCCCGCTCTCTGTCCATCACCACCTAGTGGCTTCATAACCAGCTTCTCCACACCTCATTAACTCACGGTCTGTCTTCTGTCATGGAGACACACACAGCTCCACCCCTACACACACACCTCCACCCCTACCACACACACAGCTCCACCCCTACACACACACACCTCCACACACCTCCACCCCTACACACACACACACCCCACACACACACCTCCACCCCTACACACACACACCTCCACCCCTACACACACACACCTCCACCCCTACACACACACACACACCTCCACACACACACCTCCACCCCTACACACACCTCCACCCCTACACACACACACCTCCACCTCCACACCACACCCCACACACACACACCTCCACCCCCCACACACACACACCTCACCACCTCCACCCCCCACACACACCAAACCTCCACACACCCTCACACACACACACACACACACCTCCACCCCTACACACACACACACACACACACACACACCTCCACCCCTCCACCTCCACACACACACACCTCCACCCCTACACCACACACACACACACACCTCCACCCCTACACACACACACACCTCCACACACACACACACACTCCACACACACACCTCCACCCCACACACACCTCCACCCCTACACACACCTCCACCTCCACCTCCACCCCCCACACACACACCTCCACCCCCCCAGGTCACCTCCACCCCCCACACACACACACACCTCCACCCCCACACCTCCACCCCCCACACACACACAAACCTCACACACACACACACACACACACACACACACACCTCCACACACACACACACACACACCTCCACACACACACACACACACCCACCTGGGGCAGCGATGGGTACTCCGTTGATGCTGGTGAGTTCCTCGGCGGGCGCTCCTCGATGACAATGTGCCGGCCGCTCTCCAGACTCAGGTCACATGACGTGCTAGGCGCCGCCACGTAGAACGGGATCCCATGGTGCTTTGCGGCGATGGCCAGCTGGTACGTGCCGATTTTGTTGGCCGTGTCACCGTTAGCAACCACCCTGTCCGCCCCTACGACAACAGCTGAGACGGGGAGAGGAAGAGAGGGAAGGGACAGAGAAGGAGAGAGAGAGAGAGAGAGAGAGAGAGAGAGAGAGAGAGAGGGGGAAGGGGTAGACAGAGGTAGAGAGGGAAGGGGTAGACAGAGAGAGAGAGAGAGGAAGGGATAGACAGAGAGAGAGAGAGAAAGGGATAGACAGAGAGAGAGAGAGAGAGAGGAAGAGAGGGAAGGGGTAGACAGAGAGAGAGAGAGGAAGAGAGAGAAGGGATAGTTAGACAGGCAGTCAGACAGGCAGTCAGTCAGTTAGACAGGCAGTCAGACAGGCAGTCAGTCAGTTAGACAGGCAGTCAGGCAGGCAGTCAGACAGGCAGTCAGACAGCTTCTATCTCAAGGCCATCAGACTGTTAAACAGCCACCACTAACATTGAGTGGCTGCTGCCAACACACTGACACTGACTCAACTCCAGCCACTTTAATAATGGGAATTGATGGGAAATTATGTAAATATATCACTAGCCACTTTAAACAATGCTACCTAATATAATGTTTACATACCCTACATTATTCATCTCATATGTATATGTATATACTGTACTCTATATCATCTACTGCATCCTTATGTAATACATGTATCACTAGCCACTTTAACTATGCCACTTTGTTTACATACTCATCTCATATGTATATACTGTACTCAATACCATCTACTGTATCTTGCCTATGCCGCTCTGTACCATCACTCATTCATATATCTTTATGTACATATTCTTTATCCCCTTACACTGTGCATAAGACAGTAGTTTTGGAATTGTTAGTTAGATTACTTGTTGGGTATTACTGCATTGTCGGAACTAGAAGCACAAGCATTTCGCTACACTCGCATTAACATCTGCTAACCATGTGTATGTGACAAATAAAATTTGATTTGATTTGAATTGATTTTACAGGCAGGCAGGCAGACAGACAGGCAGACAGACAGGCAGACAGACAGGCAGACAGACAGGCAGACAGGCAGGCAGACAGACAGGCAGGCAGACAGACAGGCAGACAGGCAGGCAGGCAGGCAGGCAGGCTGTGTATACCTGTGATGCTCTTTCTCTCATGGTGAGTGCAGCCATGCTGTCTGTGATGAGAGTAGCAGGGAAACCTTCAGCCACGGCCTCATAGGCTGTCAGTCTGGCCCTTGGTTATAGGGTCTGGTCTCTGTACAATACATCCGCTTCAGTCTGCCGAGAGCATGGAGGAACGCACCACACCTGGAGACACACACACTGGTTATAGTCTGGTACTAGAGCATGGAGGGAACGCACCACACCTGGAGACACACACTGGTTATAGTCTGGTACTAGAGCATGGAGGGAACTCACTACACCTGGAGACACTGGTTATAGTCTGGTACTAGAGCATGGAGGGAACGCACCACACCTGGAGACACACACACTGGTTATAGTCTGGTACTAGAACATGGAGGGAACGCACCACACCTGGAGACACACACACACTGGTTATAGTCTGGTACTAGAACATGGAGGGAACGCACCACACCTGGAGACACTGGTTATAGTCTGGTACTAGAGCATGGAGGGAACGCACTACACCTGGAGACACTGGTTATAGTCTGGTACTAGAGCATGGAGGAGCACCACACCTGGAGACACACACACTGGTTATAGTCTGGTACTAGAACATGGAGGGAACGCACCACACCTGGAGACACTGGTTATAGTCTGGTACTAGAGCATGGAGGAACGCACCACACCTGGAGACACACACTGGTTATAGTCTGGTACTAGAGCATGGAGGGAACGCACCACACCTGGAGACACACACTGGTTATAGTCTGGTACTAGAGCATGGAGGGAACGCACCACACCTGGAGACACACACACTGGTTATAGTCTGGTACTAGAGCATGGAGGGAACGCACCACACCTGGAGACACTGGTTATAGTCTGGTACTAGAACATGGAGGGAACGCACCACACCTGGAGACACACACACTGGTTATAGTCTGGTACTAGAGCATGGAGCACTACACCTGGAGACACTGGTTATAGTCTGGTACTAGAGCATGGAGGGAACGCACCACACCTGGAGACACACACACTGGTTATAGTCTGGTACTAGAGCATGGAGGAACGCACCACACCTGGAGACACTGGTTATAGTCTGGTACTAGAGCATGGAGGGAACGCACCACACCTGGAGACACACACTGGTTATAGTCTGGTACTAGAACATGGAGGGAACGCACCACACCTGGAGACACACACACTGGTTATAGTCTGGTACTAGAGCATGGAGGGAAGCACCACACCTGGAGACACTGGTTATAGTCTGGTACTAGAGCATGGAGGGAACTGGAGCACCACACCTGGAGACACACACTGGTTATAGTCTGGTACTAGAGTATGGAGGGAACGCACCACACCTGGAGACACACACTGGTTATAGTCTGGTACTAGAACATGGAGGGAACGCACTACACCTGGAGACACTGGTTATAGTCTGGTACTAGAGCACAGAGACACACTGGTTATAGTCTGGTACTAGAGCATGGAGGGAACGCACCACACCTGGAGACACTGGTTATAGTCTGGTACTAGAGCATGGAGGAACGCACCACACCTGGAGACACACACACTGGTTATAGTCTGGTACTAGAACATGGAGGGAACGCACTACACCTGGAGACACTGGTTATAGTCTGGTACTAGAGCATGGAGGGAACGCACCACACCTGGAGACACACACACTGGTTATAGTCTGGTACTAGAGCATGGAGGAACGCACCACACCTGGAGACACTGGTTATAGTCTGGTACTAGAACATGGAGGGAACGCACCACACCTGGAGACACTGGTTATAGTCTGGTACTAGAGCATGGAGGGAACGCACCACACCTGGAGACACTGGTTATAGTCTGGTACTAGAGCATGGAGGGAACGCACCACACCTGGAGACACTGGTTATAGTCTGGTACTAGAGCATGGAGGGAACGCACCACACCTGGAGACACACACTGGTTATAGTCTGGTACTAGAGCATGGAGGGAACGCACCACACCTGGAGACACTGGTTATAGTCTGGTACTAGAGCATGGAGGGAACGCACCACACCTGGAGACACTGGTTATAGTCTGGTACTAGAGCATGGAGGGAACGCACCACACCTGGAGACACACACTGGTTATAGTCTGGTACTAGAGTATGGAGGGAACGCACCACACCTGGAGACACACACTGGTTATAGTCTGGTACTAGAACATGGAGGGAACGCACCACACCTGGAGACACACACACTGGTTATAGTCTGGTACTAGAACATGGAGGGAACGCACCACACCTGGAGACACTGGTTATAGTCTGGTACTAGAGCATGGAGGAACGCACCACACCTGGAGACACTGGTTATAGTCTGGTACTAGAGCATGGAGGGAACGCACCACACCTGGAGACACACACTGGTTATAGTCTGGTACTAGAGTATGGAGGGAACGCACCACACCTGGAGACACACACTGGTTATAGTCTGGTACTAGAACATGGAGGGAACGCACTACACCTGGAGACACTGGTTATAGTCTGGTACTAGAGCACAGAGACACACTGGTTATAGTCTGGTACTAGAGCATGGAGGGAACGCACCACACCTGGAGACACTGGTTATAGTCTGGTACTAGAGCATGGAGGGAACGCACCACACCTGGAGACACACACACTGGTTATAGTCTGGTACTAGAACATGGAGGGAACGCACTACACCTGGAGACACTGGTTATAGTCTGGTACTAGAGCATGGAGGGAACGCACCACACCTGGAGACACACACACTGGTTATAGTCTGGTACTAGAGCATGGAGGGAACGCACCACACCTGGAGACACTGGTTATAGTCTGGTACTAGAACATGGAGGGAACGCACCACACCTGGAGACACTGGTTATAGTCTGGTACTAGAGCATGGAGGGAACGCACCACACCTGGAGACACTGGTTATAGTCTGGTACTAGAGCATGGAGGGAAGCACTACACCTGGAGACACTGGTTATAGTCTGGTACTAGAGCATGGAGGGAACGCACCACACCTGGAGACACTGGTTATAGTCTGGTACTAGAGCATGGAGGGAACGCACTACACCTGGAGACACTGGTTATAGTCTGGTACTAGAACATGGAGGGAACGCACCACACCTGGAGACACACACACTGGTTATAGTCTGGTACTAGAACATGGAGGAACGTTATACCACACCTGGAGACACACACACTGGTTATAGTCTGGTACTAGAACATGGAGGAACGCACCACACCTGGAGACACACACACTGGTTATAGTCTGGTACTAGAACATGGAGGGAACACCTACCACACCTGGAGACACACACACTGGTTATAGTCTGGTACTAGAGCATGGAGGAACGCACCACACCTGGAGACACTGGTTATAGTCTGGTACTAGAGCATGGAGGGAACGCACTACACCTGGAGACACTGGTTATAGTCTGGTACTAGAGCATGGAGGGAACGCACCACACCTGGAGACACTGGTTATAGTCTGGTACTAGAGCATGGAGGAACGCACCACACCTGGAGACACACACACTGGTTATAGTCTGGTACTAGAGCATGGAGGGAACGCACTACACCTGGAGACACTGGTTATAGTCTGGTACTAGAGCATGGAGGGAGACACCACACCTGGAGACACACACACACTGGTTATAGTCTGGTACTAGAACATGGAGGGAACGCACCACACCTGGAGACACACACACTGGTTATAGTCTGGTACTAGAACATGGAGGGAGCACCACACCTGGAGACACTGGTTATAGTCTGGTACTAGAACATGGAGGGAATGCACCACACCTGGAGACACTGGTTATAGTCTGGTACTAGAGCATGGAGAACGCTGGTTATACCACACCTGGAGACACTGGTTATAGTCTGGTACTAGAACATGGAGGGAACGCACTACACCTGGAGACACACACACTGGTTATAGTCTGGTACTAGAGCATGGAGGGAACGCACCACACCTGGAGACACACACACTGGTTATAGTCTGGTACTAGAGCATGGAGGGGACGCACCACACCTGGAGACACTGGTTATAGTCTGGTACTAGAACATGGAGGGAACGCACTACACCTGGAGACACTGGTTATAGTCTGGTACTAGAGCATGGAGGGAACGCACCACACCTGGAGACACTGGTTATAGTCTGGTACTAGAGCATGGAGGGTTATAGTCACTACACCTGGAGACACTGGTTATAGTCTGGTACTAGAGAATGGAGGGACACACCACACCTGGAGACACACACACTGGTTATAGTCTGGTACTAGAGCATGGACTGGGATAGTCTGGTACTACACCTGGAGACACACACTGGTTATAGTCTGGTACTAGAACATGGAGGTTAAGTCGCACCACACCTGGAGACACACACACTGGTTATAGTCTGGTACTAGAACATGGAGGAAGCACCACACCTGGAGACACTGGTTATAGTCTGGTACTAGAGCATGGAGACACACTGGTTATAGTCTGGAACTAGAGCACAGAGACACACTGGTTATAGTCTGGTACTAGAGCCCAGAGACACTGGTTATAGTCTGGTACTAGAGCATGGAGACACACTGGTTATAGTCTGGAACTAGAGCACAGAGACACACTGGTTATAGTCTGGTACTAGAGCACAGAGACACACTGGTTATAGTCTGGAACTAGAGCACAGAGACACACTGGTTATAGTCTGGTACTAGAGCCCAGAGACACTGGTTATAGTCTGGTACTAGAGCACAGAGACACACTGGTTATAGTCTGGTACTAGAGCACAGAGACACTGGTTATAGTCTGGTACTAGAGCACAGAGACACTCTGGTTATAGTCTGGTACTAGAGCACAGAGACACTCTGGTTATAGTCTGGTACTAGAGCCCAGAGACACCGGTTATAGTCTGGTACTAGAGCACAGAGACACTCTGGTTATAGTCTGGTATACTAGAGCCCAGAGACACTCTGGTTATAGTCTGGTACTAGAGCACAGAGACACACTGGTTATAGTCTGGTACTAGAGCACAGAGACACACTGGTTATAGTCTGGTACTAGAGCACAGAGACACACTGGTTATAGTCTGGTACTAGAGCCCAGACACTCTGGTTATAGTCTGGTACTAGAGCACAGACACACTGGTTATAGTCTGGTACTAGAGCACAGAGACACTCTGGTTATAGTCTGGAACTAGAGCACAGAGACACACTGGTTATAGTCTGGTACTAGAGCCCAGAGACACTCTGGTTATAGTCTGGAACTAGAGCACAGAGACACACTGGTTATAGTCTGGTACTAGAGCCCAGAGACACTGGTTATAGTCTGGTACTAGAGCACAGAGACACACTGGTTATAGTCTGGTACTAGAGCCCAGACACACTGGTTATAGTCTGGTACTAGAGCCCAGACACACTGGTTATAGTCTGGTACTAGAGCACAGACACACTGGTTATAGTCTGGTACTAGAGCACAGAGACACTCTGGTTATAGTCTGGTACTAGAGCCCAGAGACACTGGTTATAGTCTGGTACTAGAGCCCAGAGACACTGGTTATAGTCTGGTACTAGAGCCCAGAGACACTGGTTATAGTCTGGTACTAGAGCCCAGAGACACTCTGGTTATAGTCTGGTACTAGAGCACAGAGACACACTGGTTATAGTCTGGTACTAGAGCCCAGAGACACTCTGGTTATAGTCTGGTACTAGAGCACAGAGACACACTGGTTATAGTCTGGTACTAGAGCCCAGAGACACTCTGGTTATAGTCTGGTACTAGAGCCCAGAGACACACTGGTTATAGTCTGGTACTAGAGCCCAGAGACTCTGGTTATAGTCTGGTACTAGAGCCCAGAGACACTCTGGTTATACTCTGGTACTAGAGCACAGAGACACACTGGTTATAGTCTGGTACTAGAGCCCAGAGACACTGGTTATAGTCTGGTACTAGAGCCCAGAGACACTGGTTATAGTCTGGTACTAGAGCCCAGAGACACTGGTTATAGTCTGGTACTAGAGCCCAGAGACACTCTGGTTATAGTCTGGTACTAGAGCCCAGAGACACTGGTTATAGTCTGGTACTAGAGCCCAGAGACACACTGGTTATAGTCTGGTACTAGAGCACAGAGACTCTGGTTATAGTCTGGTACTAGAGCCCAGAGACACACTGGTTATAGTCTGGTACTAGAGCACAGAGACACTGGTTATAGTCTGGTACTAGAGCACAGAGACACTGGTTATAGTCTGGTACTAGAGCCCAGACACACTGGTTATAGTCTGGTACTAGAGCACAGAGACTCTGGTTATAGTCTGGTACTAGAGCCCAGAGACACTGGTTATAGTCTGGTACTAGAGCCCAGAGACACTCTGGTTATAGTCTGGTACTAGACCTCGGAGACTCTGGTTATAGTCTGGTACTAGAGCCCAGAGACACTGGTTATAGTCTGGTACTAGAGCCCAGAGACACTCTGGTTATAGTCTGGTACTAGAGCCCAGAGACACTCTGGTTATAGTCTGGTACTAGAGCCCAGAGACACTCTGGTTATAGTCTGGTACTAGAGCCCAGAGACACTGGTTATAGTCTGGTACTAGAGCCCAGAGACACTGGTTATAGTCTGGTACTAGAGCACAGACACACTGGTTATAGTCTGGTACTAGAGCCCAGAGACACTCTGGTTATAGTCTGGTACTAGAGCACAGAGACACTGGTTATAGTCTGGTACTAGAGCCCAGAGACACTGGTTATAGTCTGGTACTAGAGCCCAGAGACTCTGGTTATAGTCTGGTACTAGAGCCCAGAGACACTGGTTATAGTCTGGTACTAGAGCCCAGAGACACTGGTTATAGTCTGGTACTAGAGCCCAGAGACACTGGTTATAGTCTGGTACTAGAGCCCAGAGACACTGGTTATAGTCTGGTACTAGAGCACAGAGACACTCTGGTTATAGTCTGGTACTAGAGCCCAGAGACACTGGTTATAGTCTGGTACTAGAGCCCAGAGACACTGGTTATAGTCTGGTACTAGAGCCCAGAGACACTGGTTATAGTCTGGTACTAGAGCCCAGAGACACTGGTTATAGTCTGGTACTAGAGCCCAGAGACACTGGTTATAGTCTGGTACTAGAGCACAGAGACACTCTGGTTATAGTCTGGTACTAGAGCCCAGAGACTCTGGTTATAGTCTGGTACTAGAGCCCAGAGACACTGGTTATAGTCTGGTACTAGAGCCCAGAGACACTGGTTATAGTCTGGTACTAGAGCCCAGAGACACTGGTTATAGTCTGGTACTAGAGCCCAGAGACACTGGTTATAGTCTGGTACTAGAGCCCAGAGACACTGGTTATAGTCTGGTACTAGAGCCCAGAGACTCTGGTTATAGTCTGGTACTAAAGCCCAGAGACACTGGTTATAGTCTGGTACTAGAGCCCAGAGACACTGGTTATAGTCTGGTAACTAGAGCCCAGAGACACTGGTTATAGTCTGGTACTAGAGCCCAGAGACACTGGTTATAGTCTGGTACTAGAGCCCAGAGACACACTGGTTATAGTCTGGTACTAGAGCACAGAGACACTCTGGTTATAGTCTGGTACTAGAGCACAGAGACACTCTGGTTATAGTCTGGTACTAGAGCACAGAGACACTGGTTATAGTCTGGTACTAGAGCCCAGAGACACTGGTTATAGTCTGGTACTAGAGCCCAGAGACACTGGTTATAGTCTGGTACTAGAGCCCAGAGACACTGGTTATAGTCTGGTACTAGAGCACAGAGACACTCTGGTTATAGTCTGGTACTAGAGCCCAGAGACTCTGGTTATAGTCTGGTACTAGAGCCCAGAGACACTGGTTATAGTCTGGTACTAGAGCCCAGAGACACTGGTTATAGTCTGGTACTAGAGCCCAGAGACACTGGTTATAGTCTGGTACTAGAGCCCAGAGACACTGGTTATAGTCTGGTACTAGAGCACAGAGACACTCTGGTTATAGTCTGGTACTAGAGCCCAGAGACTCTGGTTATAGTCTGGTACTAGAGCCCAGAGACACTGGTTATAGTCTGGTACTAGAGCCCAGAGACACTGGTTATAGTCTGGTACTAGAGCCCAGAGACACTGGTTATAGTCTGGTACTAGAGCCCAGAGACACTGGTTATAGTCTGGTACTAGAGCCCAGAGACACTGGTTATAGTCTGGTACTAGAGCCCAGAGACTCTGGTTATAGTCTGGTACTAAAGCCCAGAGACACTGGTTATAGTCTGGTACTAGAGCCCAGAGACACTGGTTATAGTCTGGTACTAGAGCCCAGAGACACTGGTTATAGTCTGGTACTAGAGCCCAGAGACACTGGTTATAGTCTGGTACTAGAGCACAGAGACACACTGGTTATAGTCTGGTACTAGAGCACAGAGACACTCTGGTTATAGTCTGGTACTAGAGCACAGAGACACTCTGGTTATAGTCACTCTGGTACTAGAGCACAGAGACACTGGTTATAGTCTGGTACTAGAGCACAGAGACACACTGGTTATAGTCTGGTACTAGAGCCCAGAGACTCTGGTTATAGTCTGGTACTAGAGCCCAGAGACACTGGTTATAGTCTGGTACTAGAGCCCAGAGACACTGGTTATAGTCTGGTACTAGAGCCCAGACACACTGGTTATAGTCTGGTACTAGAGCCCAGAGACACACTGGTTATAGTCTGGTACTAGAGCACAGAGACACTCTGTCTTACCCAGTGCGGTGCCGTATCCTGCCGTGGCCAGTGACCCGGTGTTGCAGTGAGTTAAGATAGTGACAGAGTCTCGGGGAACACCAGACAGGATGTGTTGAGCTCCGTAGTTACCGATCTTCTTGTTGTCATTGACATCCCGCTCCAGCATCTCCTCGATCCAGCCAATCACACTGCAGAATGGGCGGGGATTAGAGGAGAGGGAGTGTCTGTCATAAAGCAGTCTTCCCTTTTCAACTTCTGATCTACTCTTTAGTTTAGTCCACTTTCATGTTCTGACTGTCTGGTTTCTCCTCTCTCTCTCTGGGTCTCCCTCTCCCTCTCTGGGTCTCCCCCTCACTCTCTCTCTCCCTCTCCCTCTGGGTCTCCCCCTCGCTCTCTGGGTCTCTCCCCTCGCTCTCTGGGTCTCTCTCTCTCTCTCTGGGTCTTCCACTCTCTCTCTCTGGGTCTCCCCTCTCTCTCTCTGGGTCTCCCTCTCTCTCCTCACTCTCTCTGGTCTCCCTCACTCTCTCTGGGTCTCTGGGTCTCCCTCTCTCTCTGGGTCTCTCCCTCTCTGGGTCTCCCTCTCTCTCTGGGTCTCCCTCTCTCTCTCTGGGTCTCCCTCTCTCTCTCTGGGTCTCCCTCCTCTCTCTCTGGGTCTCCCTCTCTGGGTCTCCCTCTCTGGGTCTCCCTCTCTCTACCTCTCTGGGTCTTCCCTCGCTCTCTCTGGGTCTTCCCCTCGCTCTCTCTGGGTCTCCCCCTCGCTCTCTCCCTACATCCATCCCTCTCTCTCTACATTCATCGCACCCTCTCTCTCTCCCTACATCCATCTCTCTCTCTACATTCATCGCACCCTCTCTCTCTCCCTACATCCATCCCTCTCTCTCTACATTCATCGCACCCTCTCTCTCCCTACATCCATCCCTCTCTCTACATTCATCGCACCCTCTCTCTCTCCCTACATCCATCCCTCTCTCTCTACATTCATCGCACCCTCTCTCTCTCCCTACATCCATCCCTCTCTCTATCCCTCTACATCCATCCCTCCCCCTCTACATCCATCCCTCCCTCCCTACATCCATCCCTCTCTCCCTACCTCTCTGTGAGTTGTTCTGGGTTTTTCTCCATGCTCTCGTTCTCGGCAAACTCCATCAGTTCTCGGGCGGCCCGGCCCATATTGACGGCTGTGGGTCTTGCAGAAGTCAGGTGACACAGAGACTCCCGGATGAAGGTCACAGGGTCGTTGCCCCCGGCACCTGCGCGCAGCTCCACTGCCAGGCTCAGACAGCCTACGATGGCGATGGCAGGAGCCCCCCGTACCTGGAGGGAGAGAAGGAAAGGAGGGGGAGAAGGAATGGAGAAGGAATGGAGGGATGGAGAAGGAATGGGGGGGGGGGAATGGAGAGGGAATGGAGAGGGAACCAGACATCATATTGGAATTGAGCCTTTGAACATTTCTTGTAATCCTCCAGGTAAACCAGAGAGGGAGGACCTGTGTGTCTATCGAACTCTCTCATTGGTCTTTATCATACACCTGTCTCCTCCCATCTCTCCTCGCCTGCTGGAACCCCCACACTCCTCTAGAACTCTCCTGTCCAGAAGACTGAAACTATGCAGTACGAGGCTATACCAGACAGGACCGTATGCAGGCTATACCAGACAGGACCGTATGCAGGCAATACCAGACAGGACCGTATGCAGGCAACACCAGACCGGACCGTATGCAGGCAACACCCGACAGGACCGTATGCAGGCAATACCAGACAGGACCGTATGCAGGCAACACCAGACAGGAGACAGGACCGTATGCAGGCAATACCAGACAGGACCGTATGCAGGCTATACCAGACAGGACACCAGACAGGACCGTATGCAGGCAATACCAGACAGGACCGTATGCAGGCAATACCAGACAGGACCGTATGCAGGCTATACCAGACAGGACCGTATGCAGGCTATACCAGACAGGACCGTATGCAGGCTATACCAGACAGGACCGTATGCAGGCAACACCAGACAGGACCGTATGCAGGCTATACCAGACAGGACCGTATGCAGGCAATACCAGACAGGACCGTATGCAGGCAATACCAGACAGGACCGTATGCAGGCAATACCAGACAGGAAAGGACAGGACCGTATGCAGGCTATACCAGACAGGACCGTATGCAGGCAATACCAGACAGACAGGACCATATGCAGGCAATACCAGACAGGACCGTATGCAGACAACACCAGACAGGACCGTATGCAGGCAATACCAGACAGGATCGTATGCAGGCTATACCAGACAGGACTGTACACACACGCAATACCAACCCTCTAACCACCAGGCTACCTGCCGACACAAAGCAGGGCGATAGTCAGGACACACAGACAGCAGGACAGTGAGTAGTGGTGTGTGACGTCACCAGTGTGTGAGATCAGCGGCAGCTTGGTATCATCCATCCCCAGAGACACTACCATTACTATCACCATGACGACATCATACTGTTTAAGAGGCGTTCCATCACAGGTCTGAAGTTGGACTGATGCTCAGATGGAGAGTATCTCAGTGTGTGTGTGTGAGAGAGACAAAGAGGGAGATGAAGAGAGGGTGTCTGTATCAATGGAAGGAGGTTTATTATGAAGAATAAAAAGATAAGAGAACTAGTCTATTTGACGATCAACAAAACACCTCTCCTCATCAGAACCGCTCTGATAAAAGCCGTCGCCAAACACTAATAAAAGGAGTCAACAAGCGGCAGAGCACCGACTGCAGGAGCGAACAAAACCCCGGGAGTCGGTCATTAATAATGCATAGACAATCTTTACAGTGAGAGCAAGATAAAGGGAGCGAAGGGGGTGGGCGTTTTCATGGGTGGGTGCGGATACCTGGCACGGTGGTTTTGTCGGTGGCACGGGTTAACGTTAAACGGTAAATAAATAATTGGATCCATTGTCACTTAGGATCACGTTAAATTGAGAAACCGGGCCGGTTAAAACGAACGAGTGACACACTGTGTGTGTGATCCAACCCCGAGCGTCCACACCGGGGCCGCTATTCCATGCAATACGGCGCTGCGGACGGTAGTAATCGGTGGAAATAGCAGGGACGGTCAAAACACACAGGCCCTGGACTTCAACAAAGAGCCTGTCACAGGCCACAAGCCCTTCGCACAATACCGCCCAGATATGCTCTGTGACAGAACCGAGGGCAGGGTGCACAGCTCACACTAAATACCCACCCTGTCTGACACAAAGACACCCGTAGTCAGCATAGCTACACACACTGTGGTGGAAACACTGCTAACTAGAAACACACACACACGGGGAGGTGACACGTAGTGAGCGTGGAATCGGACAGGAAACGAACGAGGGAGAAGACAGAGAGTGATATTTCTTACCTTCATGGACTTTATCGCTTCATAGCCGTCCTGCACTGTGCGGACCTCGTCGAACACAGTCTCCTGCGGTAGGAGCAGCTGGTTAAGAATCTGCAGAGACCCGGCCCGGTAACGGATCGCCTCGAGCGTCATGACCCGCGAACGAGATGGATCAGATAGCACAACACACACACACACTCCTCCCGGTTGTCGTTTCGAATCGTCGTGGGTTGGTAGAGGATAAAAGTGCTGGAAAATGAATATTAACTGTCTGGGGGGGAAAAAGAGAGGGGGAGCTCAGAAAACCTATGTCTGACACACATACGGAACCACGTGCTTTACCCCGGCAGGAAACCGACCCTGCCTTTCCGAACTTTGTCCACGCCCACCTCTCGCGCGCTCTTTTTCAGCGGTGACAGGCCTGCTCTCTTCCCCCTCTTCTCTCTTCTCTCTTCTCCTCCCTTCTCCCTCTCTTCTCTCTTCTCTCTCTCTTCTCTCTTCTCCCTTCTCCCCCTCTTCTCTCTTCTCCCTCCCTTCTCCCCCTCTTCTCTCTTCTCCCCCTCTTCTCTCTTCTCTCCCTCTCTGCCCTCTGTTTTGTTTGTAGACACGTAGCGTTCAGATCAAATGTATTAGCGTAACTGGAGGAGTTGAGCCGGTGCTCTTTCTTACCCTTCAACAACGGAGCAGGCTGCAGCCCCCTCTCATCTCGGGGTTTAGGGAGAACGAAGGAACATACTGAAGCCATTGTCTAGTCCTCTCTCTGCAGCTATAGAGCTAGACAGATTATACTGTACAGACTAGACTAGCGCTACAGTCTGAGCTATATACAACATAATAAACCTCTCTGTATAGACTGTACTATAGCCCTCTCTGTATAGACTGTACTATAGTCCTCTGTATAGACTGTACTATAGCCCTCTCTGTATAGACTGTACTATAGTCCTCTCTGTATAGACTGTACTATAGTCCTCTCTGTATAGACTGTACTATAGTCCTCTCTGTATAGACTGTACTATAGCCCTCTGTATAGACTGTACTATAGTCCTCTCTGTATAGACTGTACTATAGTCTTCTGTATAGACTGTACTATAGTCCTCTCTATATAGACTGTACTATAGTCCTCTCTGTATAGACTGTACTATAGTCCTCTGTATAGACTGTACTATAGTCCTCTTTGTATAGTCCTCTGTATAGACTGTACTATAGTCCTCTTTGTATAGTCCTCTCTGTATAGACTGTACTATAGTCCTCTCTGTATAGACTGTACTATAGTCCTCTCTGTATAGACTGTACTATAGTCCTCTTTGTATAGACTGTACTATAGTCCTCACTGCACTATAGTCCTCTCTGTATAGACTGTACTATAGTCCTCTTTGTATAGACTGTACTATAGTCCTCTTTGTATAGACTGTACTATAGTCCTCACTGCACTATAGTCCTCTCTGTATAGACTGTACTATAGTCCTCTTTGTATAGACTGTACTATAGTCCTCTGTATAGACTGTACTATAGTCCTCTCTGTATAGACTGTACTATAGTCCTCTCTGTATAGACTGTACTATAGCCCTCTCTGTATAGACTGTACTATAGTCCTCTCTGTATAGACTGTACTATAGTCTCTCTGTATAGACTGTACTATAGTCCTCTCTGTATAGACTGTACTATAGCCCTCTCTGTATAGACTGTACTATAGTCCTCTCTGTATAGACTGTACTATAGTCCTCTGTATAGACTGTACTATAGTCTCTCTATAGACTGTACTATAGTCCCTCTCTGTATAGACTGTACTATAGTCCTCTCTGTATAGACTGTACTATAGTCCTCTGTATAGACTGTACTATAGTCCTCTTTGTATAGTCCTCTCTGTATATACTGTACTATAGTCCTCTCTGTATAGACTGTACTATAGTCCTCTCTGTATAGACTGTACTATAGTCCTCTTTGTATAGACTGTACTATAGTCCTCACTGCACTATAGTCCTCTCTGTATAGACTGTACTATAGTCCTCTTTGTATAGACTGTACTATAGTCCTCTGTATAGACTGTACTATAGTCCTCTCTGTATAGACTGTACTATAGTCCTCTCTGTATAGACTGTACTATAGTCCTCTGTATAGACTGTACTATAGCCCTCTCTATATAGACTGTACTATAGTCCTCTCTATATAGACTGTACTATAGTCCTCTCTGTATAGACTGTACTATAGCCCTCTCTGTATAGACTGTACTATAGTCCTCTGTATAGACTGTACTATAGTCCTCTCTATATAGACTGTACTATAGTCCTCTGTATAGACTGTACTATAGTCCTCTCTGTATAGACTGTACTATAGTCCTCTCTATATAGACTGTACTTTGGTCCTCTCTATATAGACTACTATAGCCCTCTCTGTATAGACTGTACTATAGCCCTCTGTATAGACTGTACTATAGTCGTCTTTGTATAGACTGTACTATAGTCCTCTCTATATAGACTGTACTATAGTCCTCTCTATATATACTGTACTATAGTCCTCTCTGTATAGACTGTACTATAGTCCTCTCTATATAGACTGTACTATAGCCCTCTGTATAGACTGTACTATAGTCCTCTCTATATAGACTGTACTATAGCCCTCTGTATAGACTGTACTATAGTCCTCTCTATATAGACTGTACTATAGCCCTCTGTATAGACTGTACTATAGTCCTCTGTATAGACTGTACTACAGTCCTCTCTGTATAGACTGTACTATAGTCCTCTGTATAGACTGTACTATAGTCCTCTCTGTATAGACTGTACTATAGCCCTCTGTATAGACTGTACTATAGTCCTCTCTATATAGACTGTACTATAGCCCTCTGTATAGACTGTACTATAGCCCTCTGTATAGACTGTACTATAGCCCTCTGTATAGACTGTACTATAGTCCTCTGTATATAGACTGTACTATAGCCCTCTGTATAGACTGACTGTACTATAGCCCTCTGTATAGACTGTACTATAGCCCTCTGTATAGACTGTACTATAGCCCTCTGTATAGACTGTACTATAGCCCTCTGTATAGACTGTACTATAGCCCTCTGTATAGACTGTAAGCCCTCTGTATAGACTGTACTATAGTCCTCTCTGTATAGACTGTACTATAGCCCTCTCTGTATAGACTGTACTATAGCCCTCTGTATAGACTGTACTATAGCCCTCTCTGTATAGACTGTACTATAGCCCTCTGTATAGACTGTACTATAGCCCTCTGTATAGACTGTACTGTAGCCCTCTGTATAGACTGTACTATAGTCCTCTCTGTATAGACTGTACTATAGCCCTCTGTATAGACTGTACTATAGCCCTCTCTGTATAGACTGTACTATAGCCCTCTGTATAGACTGTACTATAGCCCTCTGCAGACTACTATAGCCCTCTGTATAGACTGTACTATAGTCCTCTCTGTATAGACTGTACTATAGCCCTCTCTGTAGACTGTACTATAGCCCTCTGCAGACTACTATAGCCCTCTGTATAGACTGTACTATAGCCCTCTGCAGACTACTATAGCCCTCTGTATAGACTGTACTATAGTCCTCTCTGGAGCGGTATACTGATTTATAGTCTATAGAGACTTGACTAGCTGTATACTGAGCTATATACTATAGTCAGTCTAGAGAGGTGATGTAGGCAATACTGGTGTCTGGAAACACCACCGGTATTTATTTATTTATTCTCTCTCTCACACTCTCACTCTCACACTCACTCTCACACTCACTCTCACACTCACAAATAAATTAAACACAATATACAGGCTTAATTCATTCTGGTATTTTAATCCATCCATGATTCCCCTCCCAAGACATTTGACCACATCATTATAATGCCAGTTAATAGTTCATTATCCACCACCTTTAGACACACACACGTTCTTCATTTAAAAATAGAGCCATAGTCAATGCTGTATATATAATATATTAACAGGTCTTTTCTGACTGATTGCCAACAATGGATACATGTTTTTAACATAAAAAACAAACAAAACAAAAAACTGGGATCAGTTTAGCCACCAGGCCTGGGGGACTGGGCCTGTATCCTCAAAGCTTCTCAGAGCAGCAGTGTTGATCTGGGATCAGTTTAGCCACCAGGCCTGGGGGACTGGGCCTGTATCCTCAAAGCTTCTCAGAGCAGCAGTGTTGATCTGGGATCAGTTTAGCCACCAGGACTGGGCCTGTATCCTCAAAGCTTCTCAGAGCAGCAGTGTTGATCTGGGATCAGTTTAGCCACCAGGCCTGGGGGACTGGGCCTGTATCCACAAAGCTTCTCAGAGCAGCAGTGCTGATCTGGGATCAGTTTAGCCACCAGGACTGGGGGACTGGGCCTGTTTCCACAAAGCTTCTCAGAGCAGCAGTGTTGATCTGGGATCAGTTTAGCCACCAGGCCTGGGGGACTGGGCCTGTTTCCACAAAGCTTCTCAGAGCAGCAGTGTTGATCTGGGATCAGTTTAGCCACCAGGCCTGGGGGACTGGGCCTGTTTCCACAAAGCTTCTCAGAGCAGCAGTGCTGATCTGGGATCAGTTTAGCCACCAGGCCTGGGCCTGTATCCTCAAAGCTTCTCAGAGCAGCAGTGCTGATCTGGGATCAGTTTAGCCACCAGGCCTGGGGGACTGGGCCTGTTTCCACAAAGCTTCTCAGAGCAGCAGTGCTGATCTGGGATCAGTTTAGCCACCAGGCCTGGGGGACTGGGCCTGTTTCCACAAAGCTTCTCAGAGCAGCAGTGCTGATCTGGGATCAGTTTAGCCACCAGGCCTGGGGGACTGGGCCTGTTTCCACAAAGCTTCTCAGAGCAGCAGTGCTGATCTGGGATCAGTTTAGCCACCAGGCCTGGGGGACTGGGCCTGTTTCCACAAAGCTTCTCAGAGCAGCAGTGTTGATCTGGGATCAGTTTAGCCACCAGGACTGGGGGACTCGGCTTGTATCCTCAAAGCTTCTCAGAGTAGATCTAGTGTGGAGTGATTCATAGGCCTGGGGGTAGGGCCAGTTTAGCTTTTAGCAGCAGTGCTGAATGGATCAGATTATAGCCACCAGGCCTTGGAACCTGATCCTGGATCAGCATTCCAAGCAGATGCTGTGGATACAGAGACAGATCACACTACAGCCTAGGACTACCAGGTGTCTGGGTCTATAGAGAGCAGCAGTGGAGATCAGGGTGTCTGGGTTATAGAGGGGACTGGGGGACCTCAGGGTGTATCCTCATAGAGGGTAGAGGAGGAGATCTCAGGGTGTCTGGGTATATAGAGGGGTACAGGAGGAGACCTCAGGGTGTCTGGGTATATAGAGGGGTAGAGGAGGAGACCTCAGGGTGTCTGGGTATATAGAGGGGTAGAGGAGGAGACAACTCAGGTGTCTGGGATACAGAGGGGTAGAGGAGGAGACCTCAGGGTGTCTGGGTATATAGAGGGGTACAGGAGGAGACCCCAGGGTGTCTGGGTATATAGAGGGGTAGAGGAGGAGACCTCAGGGTGTCTGGGTCTTTAGAGGGGTACAGGAGGAGAACCCAGGGTGTCTGGGTCTATAGAGGGGTAGAGGAGGAGACCTCAGGGTGTCTGGGTATATAGAGGGGTAGAGGAGGAGACCTCAGGGTGTCTGGGTATATAGAGGGGTAGAGGAGGAGACCACAGGGTGTCTGGGTATATAGAGGGGTAGAGGAGGAGACCACAGGGTGTCTGGGTATATAGAGGGGTACAGGAGGAGACCTCAGGGTGTCTGGGTCTATAGAGGGGTAGAGGAGGAGACCACAGGGTGTCTGGGTCTTTAGAGGGGTAGAGGAGGAGACCACAGGGTGTCTGGGTATATAGAGGGGTAGAGGAGGAGACCACAGGGTGTCTGGGTATATAGAGGGGTAGAGGAGGAGACCTCAGGGTGTCTGGGTCTATAAAGGGTTAGAGGAGGAGACCTCAGGGTGTCTGGGTATATAGAGGGGTAGAGGAGGAGACCTCAGGGTGTCTGGGTATATAGAGGGGTAGAGGAGGAGACCTCAGGGTGTCTGGGTATATAGAGGGGTAGAGGAGGAGACCTCAGGGTGTCTGGGTCTATAGAGGGGTAGAGGAGGAGACCACAGGGTGTCTGGGTATATAGAGGGTAGAGGAGGAGACCACAGGGTGTCTGGGTATATAGAGGGGTAGAGGAGGAGACCACAGGGTGTCTGGGTATATAGAGGGGTAGAGGAGGAGACCTCAGGGTGTCTGGGTCTATAGAGGGTTAGAGGAGGAGACCTCAGGGTGTCTGGGTATATAGAGGGTTAGAGGAGGAGACCACATGGTGTCTGGGTCTATAGAGGGGTAGAGGAGGAGACCTCAGGGTGTCTGGGTCTATAGAGGGTAGAGGAGGAGACCTCAGGGTGTCTGGGTCTATAGAGGGGTAGAGGCGGAGACTTCAGGGTGTCTGGGTATATAGAGGGGTAGAGGAGGAGACCACAGGGTGTTTGGGTATATAGAGGGGTACAGGAAGAGACCTCAGGGTGTCTGGGTATATAGAGGGGTAGAGGAGGAGACCTCAGGGTGTCTGGGTATATAGAGGGGTACAGGAGGAGACCTCAGGGTGTCTGGGTATATAGAGGGGTACAGGAGGAGACCTCCTTTCTCTACCCAAAATCTGAGAAAAGGGGCTGACCTCAACACTATAGGCAGCTGTGGTCTCCGGCCCACCATGACCAAACCACACTGACTAAACAGTGTCCCCTCTGACAAGCTCTGCCTGTGTCCCCTCTGTCCCTCTCTCTGTCCGTCTGTCCCTCTCTCTGCCCGTCTGTCCCTCTCTCTGCCCGTCTGTCCCTCTCTCTGCCCGTCTGTCCCTCTCTCTGCCCGTCTGTCTCTCTGTCCGTCTGTCCCTCTCTCTGCCCGTCTGTCCCTCTCTCTGCCCGTCTGTCCCTCTCTCTGTCCCTCTCTCTGCCCGTCTGTCCCTCTCTCTGTCCGTCTGTCCCTCTCTCTGCCCGTCTGTCTCTCTGCCCGTCTGTCCCTCTCTGCCCGTCTGTCCCTCTCTCTGCCCGTCTGTCCCTCTCTCTGCCCGTCTGTCCCTCTCTCTGTCCGTCTGTCCCTCTCTCTGCCCGTCTGTCCCTCTCTCTGCCCGTCTGTCCCTCTCTCTGCCCGTCTGTCCCTCTCTCTGCCCGTCTGTCCCTCTCTCTGTCCGTCTGTCCCTCTCTCTGCCCGTCTGTCCCTCTCTCTGTCCGTCTGTCCCTCTCTCTGCCCGTCTGTCCCTCTCTCTGTCCCTCTCTCTGTCCGTCTGTCCCTCTCTCTGTCCGTCTGTCCCTCTCTCTGCCCGTCTGTCCCTCTCTCTGCCCGTCTGTCCCTCTCTCTGCCCGTCTGTCCCTCTCTCTGCCCGTCTGTCCCTCTCTCTGCCCGTCTGTCCCTCTCTCTGTCTGTCTGTCCCTCTCTCTGTCTGTCCCTCTCTCTGCCCGTCTGTCCCTCTCTCTGCCTGTCTGTCCCTCTCTCTGCCTGTCTGGAAGTCAGTAAGAAGTAAAGCGCGCATTTCCTGCCCATGACATTCGGAACGAGGAACAGGAAGTGCACTGAAGCCTCTTCTTCTCATTCTTAGAGGATCCCTGTAGGATTTGGGGCCGACATCAGGCCAGCTTGGACACGGGTGAAGTCACATACTGTATCTGCTTCAGGTTCTGATTCAGGGTATAGTGACAGTTTACTCATAGTGCTTTATTCTGGGATTCTGACATCATAATTGGATGTAGCCCTTTGTAGAACATTCCAACTGATGACATCACAACCAGATGAAGCGATCCTTTGTTAATCATTCTGGTTGCGTCTCTCTGCTCAGATGTCACATGCATCAACCACTGGTTGCACCAGATTGCTTTAACATGTGATGTGTTTAGCTGATCTGTAAAATACCTATCCAGGCGATGTAAGATCTGGCGTCAGCAACGTCTGAACAGAGGAACACACCCTCTAACTGATGACTTCACAATGTGGTGATGGACATTCTAACTGATGACGTCATAGTGACATGACGCAAGCCTAATTGATGACATCACAATAGGCTAAATATGGTCCTATAAGAGGGGTCCTTTTAAACGGGCTCCCAGACTCCGCACCATAGCATTACAATGAATAGAGAACCTCTATCCCAATTCACAGATAATCCCGTGGGTTTTACAGCTACTGGTCTGTTCTACACGAATTCTAATCCTGTCCTCTTCAATTTAACCCTGGGGTACCTCCTCTCCTCACTTCCCTGAATGAGACGTCTCCATGGCGACACCAGTGTTAGCTAATCCCTCATTATGGGATATAGTTCCCGTTTCCGTGTAGTTCCCATATCACACGGCACCAAACGGGTCATATTACAGTAATCTGGGAATAGTGGAGCAGACAGATTAGATTAAGCTCATTAACATCGCACGCACACACACACACACAATGCGGAGACCAGGAGTTACACACACCACTCTCTGAACAGAGAGAAAGAGAGAGACCCATTGAAGGACTTTAAAGACTATAGTGAAGGCGGCAGGGTTTTGTAATAATCTGTAGTGTTTTCAAGTGCAAATAAGCCTTTCTCTGTCCTGCCCTGCATTCTGTCTTCATGTCACTATCAATCTCACAGGATTCCATTCTGCCGTGTATCTCAATGGTGCCCTATTCCCTATATTAGTCCCTATGGGCCCTGGTCTAAAGTAGTGCACTATAAAGGGAATAGGGTGCCATTTGGGAGGCAGCCCTGTTTTACTCAAACGGGTTCTTCTTCCTAACTGATTGAATGAATGACAATACAAAGTAAAGAACAGAGTAAAAGGAAGAACATTAGTGGAGGAGGCAGAGAGGAGCAGAGGAGCGGCAGGAAGATGTTGAAGGTGATTGGCTGTGTCTGTGTGAGTAACATAACAGTACTCCAGACAACTCTCCAGTCCCTCTGTCCTCCTCTTCTCAGACCAGGCGTTTCCTCTTGAGAGATTCCAACTGACGAATGGAGAGAGAGAGACAGAGAGAGAGAGAGAGGAGGAAAAAATGAGATGGGGAGAGAGAGAGAGAGAGGGGGAGGGAGGGAGAGAGAGAGGAGGAAAAATGAGATGGGGAGAGAGAGAGAGAGAGAGGGAGGAGGGGAGGGAGAGAGAGAGAGGGAAGGAGAGAGAGGAGGAAAAAATTAGATGGGGAGAGGAGAAGGGGAGTGAGAAGAGATGGGGAGAGAAGGAGTGGAGATGAGAGTGAGAGAAAGAGGGAGAGGTGAGGCAGGGAAGGAAGGAAGGAGTGGATGTGAGGGAGGATAGGAGAGGTGAGAGAGGAAAGGAGTGGAGGTGAGGGAGGATAGGAGAGGTGAGAGAGGAAAGGAGTGGAGGTGAGGGAGGATAGGAGAGGTGAGAGAGGAAAGAAAAGGAAAGAAGAGGAGGTGAGGGAGGAAATGAGAGGAGGTGAGGGAGGAAATGAGAGGAGGTGAGGGAGAGAAGGAGATTGGGAGAGAGGAGGGCAAGGGGTAGGTGTCAGATACAATTCAAACTAAATGATATTACACATCACATGGTGCTCGTATACACGATGTGGTCCGATGAATACAGGCTGTTTAAACAGGCAGTCAGTTCTGATCTTTTGACACTAATTGGTATTTTTTGTATTTTTATTTTGACCAGTCAGATCAGATCTTTTGCTAATAAAAAGTAAAAAGATCAGAATTGGGCTGCCTGTGTAAACTCAGACATACAGTCATATATACACTCATATGTACAGATTATTAGGTATATCCATCTAGTACCAGGTCAGAGCCCCCTTTGCCGCCAGAACAGCCTAACTTCTTTGGGGCGTGGAATCGTTACTAACGTGTGACAGGAAGACATTTCCCCACCATTACACCCCCAGTCTGTACCGCTGACACCAGGCAGGATGGGGCCATGGATCCCCCCACCATTACACCCCCAGTCTGTACCGCTGACACCAGGCAGGATGGGGCCATGGATCCCCCCACCATTACACCCCCAGTCTGTACCGCTGACACCAGGCAGGATGGGGCCATGGATCCCCCCACCATTACACCCCCAGTCTGTACTGTTGACACCAGGCAGGATGGGGCCATGGATCCCCCCACCATTACACCCCCAGTCTGTACTGTTGACACCAGGCAGGATGGGGCCATGACACCAGGCTGGATGGGGCCATGGATCCCCCACCATTACACCCCCAGTCTGTACCGTTGACACCAGGCAGGATGGGGCCATGGATCCCCCACCATTACACCCCCAGTCTGTACCGTTGACACCAGGCAGGATGGGGCCATGGATCCCCCACCATTACACCCCCCCCAGTCTGTACCGTTGACACCAGGCAGGACGGGGCCATGGATCCCCCACCATTACACCCCCAGTCTGTACCGTTGACACCAGGCAGGATGGGGCCATGGATCCCCCACCATTACACCCCCAGTCTGTACCGCTGACACCAGGCAGGATGGGGCCATGGATCCCCCCACCATTACACCCCCAGTCTGTACCGTTGACACCAGGCAGGATGGGGCCATGGATCCCCCCACCATTACGCCCCCAGTCTGTACCGTTGACACCAGGCAGGATGGGGCCATGGATCCCCCACCATTACACCCCCAGTCTGTACCGCTGACACCAGGCAGGATGGGGCCATGGATCCCCCACCATTACACCCCCAGTCTGTACCGTTGACACCAGGCAGGATGGGGCCATGGATCCCCCACCATTACACCCCAGTCTGTACCGTTGACACCAGGCAGGATGGGGCCATGGATCCCCCACCATTACACCACCGCCCCCAGTCTGTACCGTTGAAACCAGGCAGGATGGGGCCATGGATCCCCCCACCATTACACCCCCAGTCTGTACCGTTGACACCAGGCAGGATGGGGCCATGGATCCCCCCACCATTACACCCCCAGTCTGTACCGTTGACACCAGGCAGGATGGGGCCATGGATCCCCCACCATTACACCCCAGTCTGTACCGTTGACACCAGGCAGGATGGGGCCATGGATCCCCCACCATTACACCCCCAGTCTGTACCGTTGACACCAGGCAGGATGGGGCCATGGATCCCCACCATTACAGAGGGCGTTTCTGAGACACTGTATCCGGTGTACCTGGCACCAACAATCATACCACGCTCAGAGTCTCTTAGGTCACTAGTTTTGCCCATTGTAACGTTCAATGGAACAGTAACTGAATGCCTCGATGCCTGTCTGCCTGCATATATCAAGCCCTGGACAGGTGGCTCACTGTCTGTAGGAGCTGACCATGTCGGTGTACGAGGTGGTGTACCTAACACTGTCTGTAGGAGCTGACCATGTCGGTGTACCAGGTGGTGTACCTAACACTGTCTGTAGGAGCTGACCATGTCGGTGTACGAGGTGGTGTACCCAACACTGTCTGTAGGAGCTGACCATGTCGAGGTGGTGTACCTAACACTGTCTGTAGGAGCTGACCATGTCGGTGTACCAGGTGGTGTACCTAACACTGTCTGTAGGAGCTGACCATGTCGGTGTACCAGGTGGTGTACCTAACACTGTCTGTAGGAGCTGACCATGTCGGTGTACCAGGTGGTGTACCTAACACTGTCTGTAGGAGCTGACCATGTCGGTGTACCAGGTGGTGTACCCATCACTGTCTGTAGGAGCTGACCATGTCGGTGTACGAGGTGGTGTACCCAACACTGTCTGTAGGAGCTGACCATGTCGGTGTACCAGGTGGTGTACCTAACACTGTCTGTAGGAGCTGACCATGTCGGTGTACGAGGTGGTGTACCTAACACTGTCTGTAGGAGCTGACCATATCGGTGTACGAGGTGGTGTACCTAACACTGTCTGTAGGAGCTGACCATGTCGGTGTACGAGGTGGTGTACCCAACACTGTCTGTAGGAGCTGACCATGTCGGTGTACGAGGTGGTGTACCCAACACTGTCTGTAGGAGCTGACCATGTCGGTGTACCAGGTGGTGTACCTAACACTGTCTGTAGGAGCTGACCATGTCGGTGTACCAGGTGGTGTACCTAACACTGTCTGTAGGAGCTGACCATGTCGGTGTACCAGGTGGTGTACCTAACACTGTCTGTAGGAGCTGACCATGTCGGTGTACCAGGTGGTGTACCTAACACTGTCTGTAGGAGCTGACCATGTCGGTGTACCAGGTGGTGTACCTAACACTGTCTGTAGGAGCTGACCATGTCGGTGTACCAGGTGGTGTACCTAACACTGTCTGTAGGAGCTGACCATGTCGGTGTACCTAACACTGTCTGTAGGAGCTGACCATGTCGGTGTACCAGGTGGTGTACCTAACACTGTCTGTAGGAGCTGACCATGTCGGTGTATGAGGTGGTGTACCTAACACTGTCTGTAGGAGCTGACCATGTCGGTGTACCAGGTGGTGTACCCAACACTGTCTGTAGGAGCTGACCATGTCGGTGTACGAGGTGGTGTACCTAACACTGTCTGTAGGAGCTGACCATGTCGGTGTACCAGGTGGTGTACCTAACACTGTCTGTAGGAGCTGACCATGTCGGTGTACGAGGTGATGTACCTAACACTGTCTGTAGGAGCTGACCATGTCGGTGTACCAGGTGGTGTACCTAACACTGTCTGTAGGAGCTGACCATGTCGGTGTACCAGGTGGTGTACCTAACACTGTCTGTAGGAGCTGACCATGTCGGTGTACCAGGTGGTGTACCTGTGTACCTAACACTGTCTGTAGGAGCTGACCATGTCGGTGTACGAGGTGGTGTACCTAACACTGTCTGTAGGAGCTGACCATGTCGGTGTACCAGGTGGTGTACCTAACACTGTCTGTAGGAGCTGACCATGTCGGTGTACCAGGTGGTGTACCTAACACTGTCTGTAGGAGCTGACCATGTCGGTGTACGAGGTGGTGTACCTAACACTGTCTGTAGGAGCTGACCATGTCGGTGTACCAGGTGGTGTACCTAACACTGTCTGTAGGAGCTGACCATGTCGGTGTACCAGGTGGTGTACCTAACACTGTCTGTAGGAGCTGACCATGTCGGTGTACCAGGTGGTGTACCTAACACTGTCTGTAGGAGCTGACCATGTCGGGTGTACGAGGTGGTGTACCTAACACTGTCTGTATATAACAGTGTTTACCTCAGTCTCCACCATCTTCAGCCGTCCTAGAGCGTCCTTAGCAGCATCCTGAATAGGCAGAGGGACACGTTACACACAGACAAACACGCTGTAACACAAACACACAACCCTGACCCTTTGCTCACCCTGTTGCCTTGGCTGGAAAACCTCTTCACTGACTCAGCAAGGCCCTGGGCAAAACGCTGCAAAATATTCTCATACTCTACAGAGAGACAGAGAGACAGAGAGAGAGAGAGAGAGAGAGACGGGGAGAGAGAGACATGATGGAGGGAGGGAGATGAGAGAGAGATGGGGAGAGAGAGAGAGAGACATGATGGAGGGAGGGAGATGAGAGAGAGATGGATGGAGTGAGGGAGATGCGAGAGAGATGGAGAGAGAGAGATGGATTAAGGGAGCGAGAGAGGGATAGAGTGAGAGAGAGAGAGATGGATGGATGGATGGATGGATGGAGATAGAGAGAGAGATGATGGAGATGGAGAGAGAGATGGATGGAGGGAGAGAGAGATGGATGGATTGAGGGAGGGAGGGACAGAGATAAATATATAGAGGAGTATGTTGAGCCTCTCTCTAGCTGGGCTTTCTGCCACTGCAGCCTGTGTGTGTGTCTGTGTCTCTGTGTGTGTGTCTGTGTGTCTGTGTGTGTGTCTGTGTTACCTGACAGTAGAGTAGGGGAGCCTCTCTCTAGCTGAGCTTTCTGCCACTGCAGCCTGTGTGTGTGTGTGTGTGTGTGTGTGTGTTACCTGACAGTAGAGTAGGGGAGGCTCTCTCTAGCTGGGCTTTCTGCCCCTGCAGCCTGTGTGTGTGTGTGTGTGTGTCTGTGTTACCTGACAGTAGAGTAGGGGAGCCTCTCTCTAGCTGGGCTTTCTGCCACTGCAGCCTGTGTGTGACCTCCTTGTGTTGCTGTACCAGGTCAGACGGAGGATCCCGCCTACTCTTCCTGTAATCACCAATCTGACGGACACACAGGGTGATTGACATCATCTTAGACCAATCACAGCATAGATTGGCTACCTCCAATTCTGAACAGATCTAGAGTAAACGTTCCCACGGAGACGAGGAGAGGAAAATGAAAGATAGACAGAGAAGAAGAGAGAATGAAAACACACCTGTCTCTCCAGTCTCTCCTTATCGTAGTGCAGTAGACTGAAACTGTGGAGTTTATACTGGGGAGGAGAGTGGCTGGACTGGTTAGACTGCTTGTTCCTCCCATTGTCACTCTTTGGTTTGGAGCGAGGAGAGGGGCCCTGGGGGGGGGACTTCAGTTAGACTGGTATTAATATGACATGTTAACTCTGACAGAGACTGGTATTAATATAACATGTTAACTCTGACAGAGACTGGTATTAATATAACATGTTAACTCTGACAGAGACTGGTATTAATATAACATGTTAACTCTGACAGAGACTGGTATTAATATAACATGTTAACTCTGACAGAGACTGGTATTAATATAACATGTTAACTGACAGAGACTGGTATTAATATAACATGTTAACTGACAGAGACTGGTATTAATATAACATGTTAACTCTGACAGAGACTGGTATTAATATAACATGTTAACTCTGTAGAGACTGGTATTAATATAACATGTTAACTCTGCAGAGACTGGTATTAATATAACATGTTAACTCTGACAGAGACTGGTATTAATATAACATGTTAACTCTGTAGAGACTGGTATTAATATAACATGTTAACTCTGACAGAGACTGGTATTAATATAACATGTTAACTCTGTAGAGACTGGTATTAATATAACATGTTAACTCTGACAGATACTGGTATTAATATAACATGTTAACTGACAGATACTGGTATTAATATAACATGTTAACTCTGCAGAGACTGGTATTAATATAACATGTTAACTCTGACAGAGACTGGTATTAATATAACATGTTAACTCTGACAGAGACTGGTATTAATATAACATGTTAACTCTGTAGAGACTGGTATTAATATAACATGTTAACTCTGTAGAGACTGGTATTAATATAACATGTTAACTGACAGAGACTGGTATTAATATAACATGTTAACTCTGACAGAGACTGGTATTAATATAACATGTTAACTCTGTAGAGACTGGTATTAATATAACATGTTAACTCTGACAAAGACTGGTATTAATATAACATGTTAACTCTGTAGAGACTGGTATTAATATAACATGTTAACTCTGACAGAGACTGGTATTAATATAACATGTTAACTCTGTAGAGACTGGTATTAATATAACATGTTAACTGACAGATACTGGTATTAATATAACATGTTAACTCTGCAGAGACTGGTATTAATATAACATGTTAACTCTGACAGAGACTGGTATTAATATAACATGTTAACTCTGACAGAGACTGGTATTAATATAACATGTTAACTCTGACAGAGACTGGTATTAATATAACATGTTAACTCTGACAGAGACTGGTATTAATATAACATGTTAACTCTGTAGAGACTGGTATTAATATAACATGTTAACTCTGACAGAGACTGGTATTAATATAACATGTTAACTCTGTAGAGACTGGTATTAATATAACATGTTAACTCTGACAGAGACTGGTATTAATATAACATGTTAACTCTGACAGAGACTTCAGTTAGACATTAATATAACATGTTAACTCTGACAGATACTGGTATTAATATAACATGTTAACTCTGCAGAGACTGGTATTAATATAACATGTTAACTCTGTAGAGACTGGTATTAATATAACATGTTAACTCTGACAGAGACTGGTATTAATATAACATGTTAACTGACAGAGACTGGTATTAATATAACATGTTAACTCTGCAGAGACTGGTATTAATATAACATGTTAACTCTGTAGAGACTGGTATTAATATAACATGTTAACTCTGTAGAGACTGGTATTAATATAACATGTTAACTCTGACAGAGACTGGTATTAATATAACATGTTAACTCTGTAGAGACTGGTATTAATATAACATGTTAACTCTGTAGAGACTGGTATTAATATAACACGTTAACTCTGTAGAGACTGGTATTAATATAACATGTTAACTCTGACAGAGACTGGTATTAATATAACATGTTAACTCTGTAGAGACTGGTATTAATATAACATGTTAACTCTGTAGAGACTGGTATTAATATAACATGTTAACTCTGACAGAGACTGGTATTAATATAACATGTTAACTCTGACAGAGACTGGTATTAATATAACATGTTAACTCTGTAGAGACTGGTATTAATATAACATGTTAACTCTGATAGAGACTGGTATTAATATAACATGTTAACTCTGTAGAGACTGGTATTAATATAACATGTTAACTCTGACAGAGACTGGTATTAATATAACATGTTAACTCTGACAGAGACTGGTATTAATATAACATGTTAACTCTGACAGAGACTGGTATTAATATAACATGTTAACTGACAGAGACTGGTATTAATATAACATGTTAACTCTGACAGAGACTGGTATTAATATAACATGTTAACTCTGCAGAGACTGGTATTAATATAACATGTTAACTCTGACAGAGACTGGTATTAATATAACATGTTAACTCTGACAGAGACTGGTATTAATATAACATGTTAACTCTGTAGAGACTGGTATTAATATAACATGTTAACTCTGTAGAGACTGGTATTAATATAACATGTTAACTCTGTAGAGACTGGTATTAATATAACATGTTAACTCTGACAGAGACTGGTATTAATATAACATGTTAACTGACAGAGACTGGTATTAATATAACATGTTAACTCTGTAGAGACTGGTATTAATATAACATGTTAACTCTGACAGAGACTGGTATTAATATAACATGTTAACTCTGTAGAGACTGGTATTAATATAACATGTTAACTCTGTAGAGACTGGTATTAATATAACATGTTAACTGACAGAGACTGGTATTAATATAACATGTTAACTCTGTAGAGACTGGTATTAATATAACATGTTAACTCTGACAGATACTGGTATTAATATAACATGTTAACTGACAGAGACTGGTATTAATATAACATGTTAACTCTGCAGAGACTGGTATTAATATAACATGTTAACTCTGTAGAGACTGGTATTAATATAACATGTTAACTGACAGAGACTGGTATTAATATAACATGTTAACTCTGTAGAGACTGGTATTAATATAACATGTTAACTCTGTAGAGACTGGTATTAATATAACATGTTAACTCTGACAGAGACTGGTATTAATATAACATGTTAACTGACAGAGACTGGTATTAATATAACATGTTAACTCTGACAGAGACTGGTATTAATATAACATGTTAACTGACAGAGACTGGTATTAATATAACATGTTAACTCTGACAGAGACTTCAGTTAGACATTAATATAACATGTTAACTGACAGAGACTGGTATTAATATAACATGTTAACTCTGTAGAGACTGGTATTAATATAACATGTTAACTCTGTAGAGACTGGTAATATAAATATAACATGTTACATGTTAACTCTGACAGAGACTGGTATTAATATAACATGTTAACTGACAGAGACTGGTATTAATATAACATGTTAACTCTGACAGAGACTTCAGTTAGACATTAATATAACATGTTAACTGACAGAGACTGGTATTAATATAACATGTTAACTCTGACAGAGACTGGTATTAATATAACATGTTAACTCTGTAGAGACTGGTATTAATATAACATGTTAACTGACAGAGACTGGTATTAATATAACATGTTAACTGACAGAGACTGGTATTAATATAACATGTTAACTCTGCAGAGACTGGTATTAATATAACATGTTAACTCTGACAGAGACTGGTATTAATATAACATGTTAACTCTGACAGAGACTGGTATTAATATAACATGTTAACTCTGCAGAGACTGGTATTAATATAACATGTTAACTGACAGATACTGGTATTAATATAACATGTTAACTCTGACAGAGACTGGTATTAATATAACATGTTAACTCTGTAGAGACTGGTATTAATATAACATGTTAACTCTGACAGAGACTGGTATTAATATAACATGTTAACTCTGACAGAGACTGGTATTAATATAACATGTTAACTCTGACAGAGACTGGTATTAATATAACATGTTAACTCTGTAGAGACTGGTATTAATATAACATGTTAACTCTGACAGAGACTGGTATTAATATAACATGTTAACTCTGACAGAGACTGGTATTAATATAACATGTTAACTCTGACAGAGACTGGTATTAATATAACATGTTAACTCTGTAGAGACTGGTATTAATATAACATGTTAACTCTGACAGAGACTTCAGTTAGACATTAATATAACATGTTAACTCTGACAGAGACTGGTATTAATATAACATGTTAACTCTGACAGAGACTGGTATTAATATAACATGTTAACTCTGTAGAGACTGGTATTAATATAACATGTTAACTGACAGATACTGGTATTAATATAACATGTTAACTCTGACAGAGACTGGTATTAATATAACATGTTAACTCTGCAGAGACTGGTATTAATATAACATGTTAACTCTGACAGAGACTGGTATTAATATAACATGTTAACTCTGTAGAGACTGGTATTAATATAACATGTTAACTCTGACAGAGACTGGTATTAATATAACATGTTAACTCTGTAGAGACTGGTATTAATATAACATGTTAACTCTGTAGAGACTGGTATTAATATAACATGTTAACTCTGTAGAGACTGGTATTAATATGACATGTTAACTCTGACAGAGACTGGTATTAATATAACATGTTAACTCTGACAGAGACTGGTATTAATATAACATGTTAACTCTGTAGAGACTGGTATTAATATAACATGTTAACTGACAGAGACTGGTATTAATATAACATGTTAACTCTGACAGAGACTATACCCCTACTAGTCCTGAACAGTCCAAAAGGTAGGTCTCTCTCTCTCCCCCTCATCTCTCTCTCTTCTTACCTGTTGTTCTCGCTCTCTGTCAGGGGTGGTGATTGGTTCAGGGTCGAGGACCAGCCATCTCTCTCTCTCCTTACCTGTTGTTCTCTCTCTCTGTCGGGGGTGGTGATTGGTTCAGGGTCGAGGACCAGCCATCTCTCTCTCTGTCGGGGGTGGTGATTGGTTCAGGGTCGAGGACCAGCCATCTCTCTCTCTCCTTACCTGTTGTTCTCTCTCTCTGTCGGGGGTGGTGATTGGTTCAGGGTCGAGGACCAGCCATCTCTCTCTCTGTCGGGGGTGGTGATTGGTTCAGGGTCGAGGACCAGCCATCTCTCTCTCCTTACCTGTTGTTCTCTCTCTCTGTCGGGGTGGTGATTGGTTCAGGGTCGAGGACCAGCCATCTCTCTCTCTGTCGGGGGTGGTGATTGGTTCAGGGTCGAGGACCAGCCATCTCTCTCTCTCCTTACCTGTTGTTCTCTCTCTCTGTCGGGGGTGGTGATTGGTTCAGGGTCGAGGACCAGCCATCTCTCTCTCTGTCGGGGGTGGTGATTGGTTCAGGGTCGAGGACCAGCCATCTCTCTCTCTCCTTACCTGTTGTTCTCTCTCTCTGTCGGGGGTGGTGATTGGTTCAGGGTCGAGGACCAGCCATCTCTCTCTCTCCTTACCTGTTGTTCTCTCTCTCTGTCGGGGGTGGTGATTGGTTCAGGGTCGAGGACCAGCCATCTCTCTCTCTCCTTACCTGTTGTTCTCTCTCTCTGTCGGGGGTGGTGATTGGTTCAGGGTCGAGGACCAGCCATTTCTCTGTGGTGATCTGAAGCTGTGCTCCTCCCAGCGGCTCCCGAATCTTCACCCTCACCTCCAGCTTACCCCCCGTAGCCTTACGACCATCCAACACCTTGCACAACACAGACAGACAGAGATACAGAGACAGAGGGGAAGAGACAAGAGACAGAGAGACAGACAGGCAGGCAGACAGAGACAGAGGGGGAGAGACAGACAGGCAGGCAGACAGAGAGACAGAGACAGAGGGGGAGAGACAGACAGGCAGGCAGACAGAGAGAGAGACAGAGACAGAGGGGGAGAGACAGACAGGCAGGCAGACAGAGAGACAGAGACAGAGGGGGAGAGACAGACAGGCAGGCAGACAGAGAGACAGAGACAGGCAGACAAGAGAGATGTATGAGCATGTCTAAGTGAAAACGTGTGTGTGTACAGTATCTCTGTGTGTGTATCTGTGTGTTAAAACTGTGTGTGTGTGTACAGTATCT
>NW_027040456.1:103750-111250 GCF_034236695.1 Oncorhynchus nerka
GTGGTGTATTAACCAGGTGTGGTGTATTAACCAGGTGTGGTGTATTAACCAGGTCTGGTGTATTAACCAGGTCTGGTGTATTAACCAGGTCTGGTGTATTAACCAGGTCTGGTGTGTTAACCAGGTCTGGTGTATTAACCAGGTCTGGTGTATTAACCAGGTCTGGTGTATTAACCAGGTCTGGTGTGTTAACCAGGTCTGGTGTGTTTGGTGTATTAACCAGGTCTGGTGTATTAACCAGGTCTGGTGTGTTAACCAGGTGTGGTGTATTAACCAGGTGTGGTGTATTAACCAGGTGTGGTGTATTAACCAGGTCTGGTGTGTTAACCAGGTCTGGTGTATTAACCAGGTCTGGTGTATTAACCAGGTCTGGTGTGTTAACCAGGTCTGGTGTATTAACCAGGTCTGGTGTGTTAGTTTAGTTTAGTTTATTTTATTTTTACAGGGACAGTGCACATTAATCAACGTTTCAGTAAAAGTGCCGGTTTTAGCCAGCCGGCTAATTTTCAACCGCAGTCCCTGGGCAGGTTATTAAAAACAATTACAATATAGACAATAGCACCATAGAACAAGCAAGACATAGCAACATAGGACAAGCAAGACGTAGCATACAGACAGAGCAACATAGGACAAGCAAGACGTAGCATACAGACAGAGCAACATAGGACAAGCAAGACATAGCATACAGACAGAGCAACATAGAACAAGCAAGACATAGCATACAGACAGAGCAACATAGGACAAGCAAGACATAGCATACAGACAGAGCAACATAGAACAAGCAAGACATAGCATACAGACAGAGCAACATAGGACAAGCAAGACATAGCATACAGACAGAGCAACATAGAACAAGCAAGACATAGCATACAGACAGAGCAACATAGGACAAGCAAGACATAGCATACAGACAGAGCAACATAGAACAAGCAAGACATAGCATACAGACAGAGCAACATAGAACAAGCAAGACATAGCATACAGACAGAGCAACATAGAACAAAAAGCAGCAAGACAATATTCATAAAAGCAACAAAGTGTTTCCACACCTCACAAGCTACAGACAACAGACAACATGGAAAGCGGCAACACACAGCTAGGGACCATGTTCACAAATCTGATTGACCTTTAGCCAGGTCTTCAAGCATTTTGTGAAAGTGTGATATGTGGTGCAGTTATGTGTGTCTGATGGCAGTGTATTCCAGACATGGGAAGCTCTCACAGAGAATGCAGATTTACTAAAGGTGCTTTTCGTTAGGGGAACTATACAGTCACCTCTCATGGCAGACCTTGTGGATCTGCTGCCATATGTCTGGGTTTTCTGTTTAACAAAAATATTGAGTGGAGGGGGAGCCAGGCCATTAAGGATCTTGAATACAAGACATGCGTCGGTGTATTGCACAAGATTTTCCCAACTCAAGAGCTCATGCTTTCTAAGGATGTGACAATGATGATGGCTATTGGGCTTCCTATCAAGCACTTTGAGAGCCTGTTTGTAGACAGACTGAATAGGTTTTAATGTTGTACAGCAAGCTTGGGCCCAACTAGTCAAGCAGTATGTTAAGTGGGGGAGTATCATAGATTTGAAGTACAGTTTTGCTACCTCTGTAGTCAAACAATTTCATATAAATCGGAATTTTGCTAGATTGAATTTAGTTATTTGAATTACCTTTTTCACATGCTTTTTAAAAGAGAGGTTGGAATCAAGTATGATGCCAAGGTACTTAAAATCGGATACCACCTGGAGCTTCTCCCCTGACACATAGACATCTGGCTCAGTAGCATCTGTTGCCCTCTTTGTGAAGAACATGCAAACAGTTTTTTTCACATTGAGATGCAAACACGAGTCACTGAGCCACTTTGTAACCTGGACCATTACAGTAGTGAGTTCTTGTGCAGCTTGTTGTTTGCTCTTTGCATGCACATATATCACTGTATCATCTGCATACATTTGAACTACATTTGAACATTTGAACCAGGTCTGGTGTGTTAACCAGGTCTGGTGTATTAACCAGGTGTGGTGTGTTAACCAGGTGTGGTGTGTTAACCAGGTCTGGTGTGTTAACCAGGTCTGGTGTATTAACCAGGTCTGGTGTATTAACCAGGTCTGGTGTGTTAACCAGGTGTGGTGTGTGTCTCTGATCTCACCCCTTGTGGATGATGTCAAACTTGATGCCTTTGGCCTGGACGACCCTCTTGAAGCCTCTGTGTTGACGGTTGATGTTCAGGTTAAACTTCTCTTTAAACTCTGGACTGTTGCTGTTCTTCACTGTACTGGTCTTATCCCTCTGGGCCTCCTCCTACACACACACACGCACGCACACACGCGCACACACACACACACACATGCACGCACACACACGCACGCACACACACGCACGCACAAACCAAAGACAGAGAGAGTATATTTTAGTGGATCTAAGTGGAAATGTATGCATGCAAAATGGTTGTGTGTTGCGTGTATGTGTGAGTGTGTGTGTAGTGAGAGTCTTACCATACTAGGAAAAGGAAACTCAAAGCGCACACTGGTGTCCAGATCACTGGCAGAGACTCCTGAGAAGAGGGATGAGAAGAGAGAGAGAGACAGATCAGAAGAGAGAGAGAGACAGATCAGAAGAGAGAGAGAGACAGATCAGAAGAGAGAGAGAGACAGATCAGAAGAGAGAGAGAGACAGATCAGAAGAGAGAGAGAGACAGATCAGAAGAGAGAGAGAGACAGATCAGAAGAGAGAGAGAGAGGTGTGAAACAGGGAAGGGACTCAGGGGGTATGCTAATTTGGTATAGAGCAGACCTAACTCACTCCATTAAATTAATCAAAACAGGAACATTCTACATTTGGCTAGAAATTCAAAAGGAAATTATCCTAACAGAGAAAAATGTCCTCCTGTGTGCTACCTATATCCCCCCACTAGAATCCCCATATTTTAATGAAGACAGCTTCTCCATCCTGGAGGGCGAAATCAATCATTTCCAGGCCCAGGGACATGTACTAGTCTGTGGCGACCTAAATGCCAGAACCGGACAAGAACCTGACACCCTCAGCACACAGGGGGACAAACATCTGCCTGGAGGTGACATCATCCCCTCCCACATATGCCCCCCTAGGCACAACTATGACAACATAACCAACAAAAACGGGTCACAACTCCTGCAGCTCTGTCGCACGCTGGGTATGTACATAGTCAACGGTAGGCTTCGAGGGGACTCCTATGGTAGGTACACCTATAGCTCATCTCTTGGCAGTAGTACTGTAGACTACTTTATCACTGACCTCAACCCAGAATCTCTCAGAGCGTTCACAGTCAGCCCACTAACACCCCTATCAGACCACAGCAAAATCACAGTCTACTTAAACAGAGCAATACTCAATCATGAGGCATCAAAGCCAAAGGAACTGAGTAACATTAAGAAATGCTATAGATGGAAGGAATGCAGTTTGGAAACCTACCAAAAACAATTAGGCAACAACAAATTCAATCCCTTTTAGACAATTTCCTGGGTAAAACGTTCCACTGTAATAGTGAAGGTGTAAACCTGGCAGTAGAAAATCTTAACAGTATATTTGACCTCTCAGCTTCCCTATCAAATCTAAAAATCTCAAATAGAAAACCGAAGAAAATTAACAATAATGACAAATGGTTTGATGAAGAATGCAAAAATCTAAGAAAGAAATTGAGAAACCTGTCCAACCAAAAACAGAGACCCGGAAAACCTGAGTCTACGCCTTCACTATGGTGAATCACTAAAACAATACAGAAATACACTACGGAAAAAGAAGGAACAGCATGTCAGAAATCAGCTCAATGTAATTGAAGAATCCATAGACTCTAACCACTTCTGGGAAAATTGGAAAACACTAAACAAACAACAACACGAATAATTATCTATCCAAAATGGAGATGTATGGGTAAACCACTTCTCCAATCTTTTTGGTTCTATAACAAAGAACAAAGAGCAAAAACATATACATGATCAAATACAGATCTTAGAATCAACTATTAAAGACTACCAGAACCCACTGGATTCTCCAATTACATTGAATGAGTTACAGGACAAAATAAAAACCCTTCAACCCAAAAAGGCCTGTGGTGTCGATGGTATCCTCAATGAAATGATCAAATATACAGACAACAAATTCCAATTGGCTATACTAAAACTCTTTAGCATCATACTTAGCTCTGGCATCTTCCCCAATATTTGGAACCAAGGACTGATCACCCCAATCCACAAAAGTGGAGACAAATTTGACCCCAATAACTACCGTGGAATATGTGTCAACAGTAACCTTGGGAAAATCCTCTGCATTATTATTAACAGCAGACTCGTACATTTCCTCAATGAAAACAATGTACTGAGCAAATGTCAAATTGGCTTTTTACCAAATTACCGTACAACAGACCATGTATTCACCCTGCACACCCTAATTGACAACCAAACAAACCAAAACAAAGGCAAAGTCTTCTCATGCTTTGTTGATTTCAAAAAAGCCTTCGACTCAATCTGGCATGAGGGTCTGCTATACAAACTGATGGAAAGTGGTGTTGGGGGTAAAACATACGACATTATAAAATCCATGTACACAAACAACAAGTGTGCGGTTAAAATTGGCAAAAAACACACACATTTCTTCACACAGGGTCGTGGGGTTAGACAGGGATGCAGCTTAAGCCCCACCCTCTTCAACATATATATCAACGAATTGGCGCGGGCACTAGAAAAGTCTGCAGCACCCGGCCTCCCCTGCTAGAATCAAGTCAAATGTCTGCTGTTTGCTGATGATCTGGTGCTTCTGTCACCAACCAAGGAGGGCCTACAGCAGCACCTAGATCTTATGCACAGATTCTGTCAGACCTGGGCCCTGACAGTAAATCTCAGTAAGACCAAAATAATGGTGTTCCAAAAAAGGTCCAGTCACCAGGACCACAAATACAAATTCCATCTAGACACTGTTGCCCTAGAGCACACAGAAAACTATACATACCTTGGCCTAAACATCAGCGCCACAGGTAACTTCCACAAAGCTGTGAACGATCTGAGAGACAAGGCAAGAAGGGCATTCTATGCCATCAAAAGAAACATAAATTTCAACATACCAATTAGGATTTGGCTAAAAATACTTGAATCAGTCATAGAGCCCATTGCCCTTTATGGTTGTGAGGTCTGGGGTCTGCTCACCAACCAAGACTTCACAAAATGGGACAAACACCAAATTGAGACTCTGCACGCAGAATTCTGCAAAAATATCCTCCGTGTACAACGTAAAACACCAAATAATGCATGCAGAGCAGAATTAGGCCGATACCCACTAATGATCAAAATCCAGAAAAGAGCCGTTAAATTCTACAACCACCTAAAAGGAAGCGATTCACAAACCTTCCATAACAAAGCCATCATCTACAGAGAGATGAACCTGGAGAAGAGTCCCATAAGCAAGCTGGTCCTGGGGCTCTGTTCACAAACACAAACACACCCTACAGAGCCCCAGGACAACAGCACAATTAGACCCAACCAAATCATGAGAAAACAAAAAGATAATTACTTAACACATTGGAAAGAATTAACAAAAAGACAGAGCAAACTAGAATGCTATTTGAGAGAGAGAGAGACAGATCAGAAGAGAGACATCAGAAGAAAGAGAGATTCAGAAGAGAAGGGGATCAGGAGAGAGGGGTCAGCAGAGAGGGGTCATCAGAGAGGGGTCATCAGAGAGGGGTCAGCAGAGAGGGGTCAGAAGGAGGCATATAAAGTTCAAAACAACACACCTGAGGGAGCAGGTAGATTGATGCCCTTCACGATGTACAGCGTCATCTCATTGGCTGTCAGGTCAGGATACATTCTACAACAGACAGAAGACAGATCACTTCCCTCCTGCTTTGTATATATGTGTGTGTGTCAGAGATGTATTTTCATATGAATGTTAATTGTATAATATCATTCTGACTTGACAGTGTTGAAGGTCCTCAGTGTGGTATTAATATGGTAGTAACAGTATAGTACTTGACAGTGTTGAAGGTCCTCTCCTCAGTGTGGTATTAATATGGTAGTAACAGTATAGTACTTGACAGTGTTGAAGGTCCTCTCCTCAGTGTGGTATTAATATGGTAGTAACAGTATAGTACTTGACAGTGTTGAAGGTCCTCTCCTCAGTGTGGTATTAATATGGTAGTAACAGTATAGTACTTGACAGTGTTGAAGGTCCTCAGTGTGGTATTAATATGGTTTAACAGTATAGTACTTGACAGTGTTGAAGGTCCTCTCCTCAGTGTGGTATTAATATGGTTTAACAGTATAGTACTTGACAGTGTTGAAGGTCCTCAGTGTGATATTAATATGGTAGTAACAGTATAGTACTTGACAGTGTTGAAGGTCCTCTCCTCAGTGTGGTATTAATATGTTAGTAACAGTATAGTACTTGACAGTGTTGAAGGTCCTCTCCTCAGTGTGGTATTTGGGGACAGGTTGGCCCTTGGCGTGGGCCATCTTCAGCACCTCAATGTTCTGCATACACTCTTCTGCCAGCTTCTCAAACCTGACAACAGCAACACACACGCACATTACACACACACACATTACACACACACACACACACACACACACAGACAGGGCTCACACCCGCCAAATGGGGGTAGATATGGTCGTTGGTGGGTTGAATGTCTATATCACCAGCCACGTTGGTGGGTTGAATGTCTATATCACCAGCCACGTTGGTGGGTTGAATGTCTATATCACCAGCCACGTTGGCAGGGTTGAAGGTCTATATCACCAGCCACGTTGGCAGGGTTGAATGTCTATATCACCAGCCACGTTGGTGGGTTGAATGTCTATATCACCAGGCCACGGTGGCAGGGTTGAATGTCTATATCACCAGCCACATTGGCAGGGTTGAATGTCTATATCACCAGCCACGTTGGTGGGTTGAATGTCTATATCACCAGCCACGTTGGTGGGTTGAATGTCTATATCACCAGCCACGTTGGCAGGGTTGAATGTCTATATCACCAGCCACGTTGGCAGGGTTGAATGTCTATATCACCAGCCACGTTGGCGGGTTGAATGTCTATATCACCAGCCACATTGGCAGGGTTGAATGTCTATATCACCAGCCACGTTGGTGGGTTGAATGTCTATATCACCAGCCACGTTGGTGGGTTGAATGTCTATATCACCAGCCACGTTGGCAGGGTTGAATGTCTATATTACCAGCCACGTTGGCAGGGTTGAATGTCTATATCACCAGCCACGTTGGTGGGTTGAATGTCTATATCACCAGCCACGTTGGTGGGTGGTCACACAGAGCATTTGGGGACCATTTTTTTCATCCAAAACCCACATGTAGAAGAAGTTAATTGACCACACCTACTAATTGACTACGACTCCTAATTGGCCACACCTACGAAACGGCCGCGCCTACGAAACGGCCACACCTGATCCTAATTATTGTGTGTCTCTTTACAGAGTGTTTCTGAGCAGTGTGGGAGGAACGAGGTAGATCTCTACAT
>NW_027040456.1:126121-270005 GCF_034236695.1 Oncorhynchus nerka
ATCCGCCAACGTGGCTGGTGATATAGACATTCAACCCGCCAACGTGGCTGGTGATATAGACATTCAACCCTGCCAACGTGGCTGGTGATATAGACATTCAACCTCACCAACGTGGCTGGTGATATAGACATTCAACCCTGCCAACGTGGCTGGTGATATAGACATTCAACCCACCAACGTGGCTGGTGATATAGACATTCAATCCGCCAACGTGGCTGGTGATATAGACATTCAACCCGCCAACGTGGCTGGTGATATAGACATTCAACCCTGCCAACGTGGCTGGTGATATAGACATTCAACCCACCAACGTGGCTGGTGATATAGACATTCAACCCACCAACGTGGCTGGTGATATAGACATTCAACCCACCAACGTGGCTGGTGATATAGACATTCAATCCACCAACATGGCTGGTGATATAGACATTCAACCCTGCCAACGTGGCTGGTGATATAGACATTCAACCCACCAACGTGGCTGGTGATATAGACATTCAACCCACCAACGTGGCTGGTGATATAGACATTCAACCCTGCCAACGTGGCTGGTGATATAGACATTCAACCCACCAACGTGGCTGGTGATATAGACATTCAACCCACCAACGTGGCGGGTGATATAGACATTCAACCCACCAACGTGGCTGGTGATATAGACATTCAACCCACCAACGTGGCTGGTGATATAGACATTCAACCCTGCCAACGTGGCTGGTGATATAGACATTCAACCCACCAACGACAACATCTACCCCCATTTGGCGGGTGTGAGCCCTGTCTGTGTGTGTGTGTGTGTAATGTGTGTGTGTGTAATGTGCGTGTGTGTTGCTGTTGTCAGGTTTGAGAAGCTGGCAGAAGAGTGTATGCAGAACATTGAGGTGCTGAAGATGGCCCACGCCAAGGGCCAACCTGTCCCCAAATACCACACTGAGGAGAGGACCTTCAACACTGTCAAGTACTATACTGTTACTAACATATTAATACCACACTGAGGAGAGGACCTTCAACACTGTCAAGTACTATACTGTTACTACCATATTAATACCACACTGAGGACCTTCAACACTGTCAAGTACTGTACTGTTACTACCATATTAATACCACACTGAGGAGAGGACCTTCAACACTGTCAAGTACTATACTGTTACTACCATATTAATACCACACTGAGGACCTTCAACACTGTCAAGTACTATACTGTTACTAACATATTAATACCACACTGAGGACCTTCAACACTGTCAAGTACTATACTGTTACTACCATATTAATACCACACTGAGGACCTTCAACACTATCAAGTACTATACTGTTACTACCATATTAATACCACACTGAGGACCTTCAACACTGTCAAGTACTATACTGTTACTACCATATTAATACCACACTGAGGACCTTCAACACTGTCAAGTACTATACTGTTACTAACATATTAATACCACACTGAGGAGAGGACTTTCAACACTGTCAAGTACTATACTGTTACTACCATATTAATACCACACTGAGGACCTTCAACACTGTCAAGTACTATACTGTTACTACCATATTAATACCACACTGAGGACCTTCAACACTGTCAAGTACTATACTGTTACTACCATATTAATACCACACTGAGGACCTTCAACACTGTCTAGTACTATACTGTTACTACCATATTAATATCACACTGAGGACCTTCAACACTGTCAAGTACTATACTGTTACTACCATATTAATACCACACTGAGGACCTTCAACACTGTCAAGTACTATACTGTTACTACCATATTAATACCACACTGAGGACCTTCAACACTGTCAAGTACTATACTGTTACTACCATATTAATACCACACTGAGGACCTTCAACACTGTCAAGTACTATACTGTTACTACCATATTAATATCACACTGAGGACCTTCAACACTGTCAAGTACTATACTGTTACTAACATATTAATACCACACTGAGGACCTTCAACACTGTCAAGTCAGAATGATATTATACAATTAACATTCATATGAAAATACATCTCTGACACACACACATATATACAAAGCAGGAAGAAAGTGATCTGTCTTCTGTCTGTTGTAGAATGTATCCTGACCTGACAGCCAATGAGATGACGCTGTACATCGTGAAGGGCATCAATCTACCTGCTCCCTCAGGTGTGTTGTTTTGAACTTTATATGCCTCCTTCTGACCCCTCTCTCCTGACCCCTCTCTGCTGACCCCTCTCTGATGACCCCTCTCTGATGACCCCTCTCTGATGACCCCTCTCTGCTGAATCTCTCTTTCTTCTGATGTCTCTCTCTTCTGATGTCTCTTTCTTCTGATGTCTCTCTCTTCTGATCTCTCTCTTCTGATGTCTCTCTCTTCTGATCTCTCTCTTCTGATGTCTCTTCTGATGTCTCTCTCTTCTGATGTCTCTCTTCTGATGTCTCCTGATGTCTCTCTCTTCTGATCTCTGTCTCTCTTCTGATGTCTCTCTTCTGATGTCTCTCTCTTCTGATGTCTCTCTTCTGATGTCTCTCTCTTCTGATCTCTGTCTCTCTTCTGATCTCTGTCTCTCTTCTGATCTCTGTCTCTCTTCTGATGTCTCTCTCTTCTGATCTCTCTCTTCTGATGTCTCTCTTCTGATGTCTCTCTTCTGATGTCTCTCTCCTGATCTCTGTCTCTCTTCTGATGTCTCTCTTCTGATGTCTCTCTTCTGATGTCTCTCTCTTCTGATGTCTCTCTCTTCTGATGTCTCTCTTCTGATCTGTCTCTCTTCTGATCTGTCTCTCTTCTGATCTCTGTCTCTCTTCTGATCTGTCTCTCTTCTGATCTCTGTCTCTCTTCTGATGTCTCTCTTCTGATGTCTCTCCTGATCTCTCTCTTCTGATGTCTCTCTCTTCTGATGTCTCTCTTCTGATGTCTCTCTTCTGATGTCTCTCTTCTGATGTCTCTCTCTTCTGATGTCTCTCTTCTGATGTCTCTCTCTCTCTTCTGATCTCTCTCTCTTCTGATATCTCTGTCTCTCTTCTGATATCTCTCTCTTCTCTCTCTTCTGATATCTCTCTCTCTCTCTTCTGATATCTCTCTCTCTCTCTTCTGATATCTCTCTCTCTTCTGATATCTCTCTCTTCTGATCTCTCTCTCTTCTGATATCTCTCTCTCTTCTGATATCTCTCTCTCTTCTGATGTCTCTCTTCTGATATCTCTCTCTCTCTTCTGATGTCTCTCTTCTGATCTCTCTCTCTTCTGAAATCTCTCTCTCTCTTCTGATAACTCTCTCTCTCTCTTCTGATCTCTCTCTCTCTCGTCTGATCTCTCTCTCTCTCTTCTGATCTCTCTCTCTCTCTTTTGATCTCTCTCTCTCTCTTCTGATATCTCTCTCTCTCTTCTGATGTCTCTCTTCTGATGTCTCTCTCTCTCTTCTGATCTCTCTCTCTCTTCTGATATCTCTCTCTCTCTTCTGATGTCTCTCTTCTGATCTCTCTCTCTCTCTTCTGATATCTCTCTCTCTCTCTTCTGATACCTCTCTCTCTCTCTTCTGATACCTCTCTCTCTCTTCTGCTATCTCTCTCTTCTGATATCTCTCTCTCTCTTCTGATATCTCTCTCTCTCTTTTGATCTCTCTCTCTCTCTTCTGATACCTCTCTCTCTCTTCTGATACCTCTCTCACTCTTCTGATACCTCTCTCTCTCTTCTGATACCTCTCTCTCTTCTGATACCTCTCTCTCTTCTGATCTCTCTCTCTCTCTTCTGATCTCTCTCTCTCTCTTCTGATCTCTCTCTCTCTTCTGATCTCTCTCTCTCTCTTCTGATCTCTCTCTCTCTCTTCTGATATCTCTCTCTCTCTTCTGATATCTCTCTCTCTCTTCTGATGTCTCTCTCTCTCTTCTGATATATCTCTCTCTCTTCTGATATATCTCTCTCTCTTCTGATGTCTCTCTCTTCTGATGTCTCTCTCTTCTGATCCTCTCGCTTTCTTCTGATATCTCTCTCCCTCTTCTGATTTCTCTCTCCCTCTTCTGATATCTTGCTCCCTCTTCTGATATATCTCTCCCTCTTCTGATATCTCTCTCTCTCTTCTGATATCTCTCTCTCTCTTCTGATATCTCTCTCTCTCTTCTGATATCTCTCTCTCTCTTCTGATATCTCTCTCTCTTCTGATGTCTCTCTCTTCTGATACCTCTCTCTCTCTTCTGATACCTCTCTCTCTCTTCTGATATCTCTCTCTCTCTTCTGATATCTCTCTCTCTCCTGATCTGTCTCTCTTCTGATGTCTCTCTCTTCTCATCCCTCTTCTCAGGAGTCTCTGCCAGTGATCTGGACACCAGTGTGCGCTTTGAGTTTCCTTTTCCTAGTATGGTAAGACTCACACTCACTACACACACACACACTCACACATACACGCAACACACAACCATTTTGCATGCATACATTTCCACTTAGATCCACTAAAATATACTCTCTCTGTCTTTGGTTTGTGTGTGTGTGTGCGTATGTGCGTGTGTGTGTGCGTGTGTGTGTGCGTGTGTTTGTGTGTGCGTGCGTGCGTACGTGTGTGTGTGCGTGCAGGAGGAGGCCCAGAGGGATAAGACCAGTACAGTGAAGAACAGCAACAGTCCAGAGTTTAAAGAGAAGTTTAACCTGAACATCAACCGTCAACACAGAGGCTTCAAGAGGGTCGTCCAGGCCAAAGGCATCAAGTTTGACATCATCCACAAGGGGTGAGATCAGAGACACACACCAGACCTGGTTAACACACCAGACCTGGTTAACACACCACACCTGGTTAACACACCAGACCTGGTTAACACACCAGATACACCACACCTGGTTAACACACCAGACCTGGTTAACACACCAGACCTGGTTAACACACCAGACCTGGTTAACACACCAGACCTGGTTAACACACCAGACCTGGTTAACACACCAGACACACCAGACCTGGTTAACACACCAGACCTGGTTAACACACCACACCTGGTTAATACACCAGACCTGGTTAACACACCAGACCTGGTTAACACACCAGATACACCAGACCTGGTTAACACACCAGACCTGGTTAACACACCAGACCTGGTTAACACACCAGACACACCAGACCTGGTTAACACACCAGACCTGGTTAACACACCAGACCTGGTTAACACACCAGACCTGGTTAACACACCACACCTGGTTAACACACCACACCTGGTTAACACACCAGATACACCACACCTGGTTAACACACCACACCTGGTTAATACACACCACACCTGGTTAATACACCAGACCTGGTTAACACACCAGACCTGGTTAATACACCAGACCTGGTTAACACACCAGACCTGGTTAACACACCAGACCTGGTTAACACACCAGACCTGGTTAACACACCAGACCTGGTTAATACACCAGACCTGGTTAACACACCAGACCTGGTTAACACACCAGACCTGGTTAACACACCAGACCTGGTTAACACACCAGACCTGGTTAACACACCAGACCTGGTTAACACACCAGACCTGGTTAACACACCAGACCTGGTTAACACACCAGACCTGGTTAATACACACCAGACCTGGTTAACACACCAGACCTGGTTAATACACCAGACCTGGTTAACACACCAGACCTGGACAGACCTGGTTAACACACCAGACCTGGTTAATACACCAGACCTGGTTAATAACACACCAGACCTGGTTAATACACCAGACCTGGTTAATACACACCAGACCTGGTTAATACACCAGACCTGGTTAACACACCAGACCTGGTTAACACACCAGACCTGGTTAATACACCAGACCTGGTTAACACACCAGACCTGGTTAACACACCAGAACACAGACCTGGTTAATACACACCAGACCTGGTTAACACACTGGTTAATACAGACCTGGTTTACATACACCAGAGTTAACACACCAGACACACCAGACCTGGTTAACACACCAGACCTGGTTAACACACCAGACCTGGTTAACACACCACACCTGGTTAACACACCACACCTGGTTAACACACCAGATACACCACACCTGGTTAATACACACCAGACCTGGTTAATACACACCAGACCTGGTTAACACACCAGACCTGGTTAATACACCAGACCTGGTTAATACACCAGACCTGGTTAACACACCAGACCTGGTTAACACACCAGACCTGGTTAACACACCAGACCTGGTTAATACACCAGACCTGGTCAACACACCAGACCTGGTTACACACCAGAATACACCAGACCTGGTTAATACACCAGACCTGGTTAACACACCAGACCTGGTTCACACACCACACCTGGTTAACACACCAGACCTGGTTAACACACCAGACCTGGTTAATACACCAGACCTGGTTTACACACACCTGGACCTGGTTAATACACCAGACCTGGTTAACACACCAGACCTGGTTAACACACCAGACCTGGTTAACACAGATACACCACACCTGGTTTAGACCTGGTTAACACCACACCTGGTTAATACACACCAGACCTGGTTAACACACCAGACCTGGTTAACACACCAGACCTGGTTAATACACACCAGACCTGGTTAACACACACCAGACCTGGTTAATACACACCAGACCTGGTTAACACACCAGACCTGGTTAACACACCAGACCTGGTTAACACACCAGACCTGGTTAATACACCAGACCTGGTTAACACAACACACCAGACCTGGTTAACACACCAGACCTGGTTAACACACCAGACCTGGTTAACACACCACACCTGGTTAACACACCAGATACACCAGACCTGGTTAATACACCAGACCTGGTTAACACACCAGACACACCAGACCTGGTTAACACACCAGACCTGGTTAACACACCAGACCTGGTTAACACACCACATACACCAGACCTGGTTAATACACACCAGACCTGGTTAACACACCAGACCTGGTTAATACACACCAGACCTGGTTAACACACCAGACACACCAGACCTGGTTAACACACCACACCAGACACCGGGTTAACACACCAGACCTGGTTAACACACCAGACACACCAGACCTGGTTAACACACCAGACCTGGTTAACACACCAGACCTGGTTAACACACCAGACCTGGTTAACACACCAGACCTGGTTAACACACCAGACCTGGTTAACACACCAGACCTGGTTAATACACCAGACCTGGTTAACACACCAGACCTGGTTAACACACCAGACCTGGTTAACACACCAGACCTGGTTAACACACCAGACCTGGTTAACACACCAGACCTGGTTAACACACCAGACCTGGTTAACACACCAGACCTGGTTAACACACCAGACCTGGTTAACACACCAGACCTGGACCTTAACACACCAGACCTGGTTAACACACCAGACCTGGTTAACACACCACACCTGGTTAACACACCACATACACCAGACCTGGTTAACACACCAGACCTGGTTAACACACCAGACCTGGTTAACACACCAGATACACCAGACCTGGTTAACACACCAGACCTGGTTAACACACCAGACCTGGTTAACACACCAGACCTGGTTAACACACCAGACCTGGTTAACACACCAGACCTGGTTAACACACCAGACCTGGTTAACACACCAGACCTGGTTTACACACCAGACCTGGTTAACACACCAGACCTGGTTAACACACCAGACCTGGTTAACACACCAGACCTGGTTAACACACCAGATACACCAGACCTGGTTACACCAACCTGGTTTAACACACCAGACCTGGATTTAATACACCAGACCTGGTTAACACACCAGACCTGGTTAATACACCAGACCTGGTTAACACACCAGACCTGGTTAACACACCAGACCTGGTTTAACACACCAGACCTGGTTAACACACCAGACTGGTTAACACCAGACCTGGTTAACACACCAGACCTGGTTAACACACCAGACCTGGTTAACACACTAGTTAACACAGACCTGGTTAACACACCAGACCTGGTTAACACACCAGACCTGGTTAACACCAGACCTGGTTAACACACCAGACCTGGTTAACCTGGTTAACACCAGACCTGGTTAACACCAGACCTGGTTAACACACCAGACCTGGTTAACACACCAGACCTGGTTAACACCAGACCTGGTTAATACACACCAGACCTGGTTAACACACCAGACCTGGTTAACACACCAGACCTGGTTAACACACCACACCTGGTTAACACACCAGACCTGGTTAACACACCAGACCTGGTACACCAGACCTGGTTATACACACCAGACCTGGTTAACACACCAGACCTGGTTAACACACCAGACCTGGTTAACACACCAGACCTGGTTAATACACCAGACCTGGTTAATACACACCAGACCTGGTTAATACACACCAGACCTGGTTAATACACACCAGACCTGGTTAATACACACCAGACCTGGTTAACACACCAGACCTGGTTAACACACCAGACCTGGTTAATACACCAGACCTGGTTAATACACCAGACCTGGTTAGACCTGGTTAATACACCAGACCTGGTTAACACACCAGACCTGGTTAATACACCAGACCTGGTTAATACACCAGACCTGGTTAACACACCAGACCTGGTTAACACACCAGACCTGGTTAACACACCAGACCTGGTTAATACACCAGACCTGGTTAACACACCAGACCTGGTTAACACACCAGACCTGGTTAATACACCAGACCTGGTTCACACACCAGACCTGGTTAACACACCAGACCTGGTTAACACACCAACCTGGTACACCAGACCTGGTTAACACACCAGACCTGGTTAACACACCAGACCTGGTTAACACACCAGACCTGGTTATACACCAGACCTGGTTAATACACACCAGACCTGGTTAACACACCAGACCTGGTTAAACACACCAGACCTGGTTAATACACCAGACCTGGTTAATACCAGACCTGGTTAACACACCAGACCTGGTTAATACACCAGACCTGGACCTGGTTAACACACCAGACCTGGTTAAACACACCAGACCTGGTTAATACACACCAGACCTGGTTACCTGGTTAACACACCAGACCTGGTTAACCTACACCAGACCTGGTTTAACCTGGTTAACACACCAGACCTGGTTAATACACCAGACCTGGTTAACACACCAGACCTGGTTAATACACACCAGACCTGGTTAATACACCAGACCTGGTTAATACACCAGACCTGGTTAATACACCAGACCTGGTTAATACACACCAGACCTGGTTAACACACCAGACCTGGTTAACACACCAGACCTGGTTAACACACCAGACCTGGTTAATACACCAGACCTGGTTAATACACCAGACCTGGTTAACACACCAGACCTGGTTAATACACCAGACCTGGTTAACACACCAGACCTGGTTAATACACCAGACCTGGTTAATACACCAGACCTGGTTAACACACCAGACCTGGTTAACACACCAGACCTGGTTAACACACCAGACCTGGTTAACACACCAGACCTGGTTATACACACCAGACCTGGTTAATACACCAGACCTGGTTAACACACCAGACCTGGTTAATACACACCAGACCTGGTTAACACACCAGACCTGGTTAACACACCAGACCTGGTTAATACACCAGACCTGGTTAACACACCAGACCTGGTTAACACACCAGACCTAACACACCAGACCTGGTTAACACACCAGACCTGGTTAACACACCAGACCTGGTTAACACACCAGACCTGGTTAATACACCAGACCTGGTTAATACACCAGACCTGGTTAATACACCAGACCTGGTTAACACACCAGACCTGGTTAACACACCAGACCTGGTTAACACACCAGACCTGGTTAATACACCAGACCTGGTTAACACACCAGACCTGGTTAACACACCAGACCTGGTTAACACACACCAGACCTGGTTAACACATCAGACCTGGTTAACACACCAGACCTGGTTTACACACCAGACCTGGTTAACACACCAGACCTGGTTAACACATACCTGGTTAACACACCAGACCTGGTTAATACACACCAGACCTGGTAACACCAGACCACACCAGACCTGGTTAACACACCAGACCTGGTTAACACACCAGACCTGGTTAACACACCACACCTGGTTAACACACCAGACCTGGTTAACACACCAGACCTGGTTAACACACCACACCTGGTTAACACACCAGACCTGGTTAATACACCAGACCTGGTTAGACCTGGTTAACACACCAGACCTGGTTAACACACCAGACCTGGTAACACACCAGACCTGGTTACACACCAGACCTGGTTAGACCTGGTTAATACACACCAGACCTGGTTAACACACCAGACCTGGTTAACACACCAGACCTGGTTAACACACCAGACCTGGTTAACACACCAGACCTGGTTAATACACCAGACCTGGTTAACACACCAGACCTGGTTAACACACCAGACCTGGTTAACACACCAGACCTGGTTAACACACCAGACCTGGTTAATACACCAGACCTGGTTAATACACACCAGACCTGGTTAGATACACACCAGACCTGGTTAATACACCAGACCTGGTTTAACACACCCACCTGGTTAACACACCAGACCTGGTTAACACACCAGACCTGGTTAATACACCAGACCTGGTTAATACACACCAGACCTGGTTAATACACACCAGACCTGGTTACACACCAGACCTGGTTAATACACCAGACCTGGTTAATACACCAGACCTGGTTAATACACACCAGACCTGGTTAATACCAGACCTGGTTAATACAGACCTGGTTAACACACCAGACCTGGACCTGGTTACACACACCAGACCTGGTTATTACACACCAGACCTGGTTATTACACCAGACCTGGTTAACACACCAGACCTGGTTAATACACACCAGACCTGGTTAAACACACCAGACCTGGTTTACACACCAGACCTGGTTAACACACCAGACCTGGTTAATACACCAGACCTGGTTAATACACCAGACCAGACCTGGTTAATACACCAGACCTGGTTAACACACCAGACCTGGTTAATACACCAGACCTGGTTAAACACACCAGACCTGGTTAACACACCAGACCTGGTTAACACACCAGACCTGGTTAACACACCAGACCTGGTTAACACACCAGACCTGGTTAAACACACCAGACCTGGTTAATACACCAGACCTGGTTAAGACACACCAGACCTGGTTAACACACCAGACCTGGTTAACACACCAGACCTGGTTAACACACCAGACCTGGTTAATACACCAGACCTGGTTAAACACACCAGACCTGGTTAACACACCAGACCTGGTTAACACACCAGACCTGGTTAGATACACCAGACCACACCAGACCTGGTTATACACCAGACCTGGTTAACACACCAGACCTGGTTAACACACCAGACCTGGTTAATACACACCAGACCTGGTTAATACACCAGACCTGGTTAACACACCAGACCTGGTTAACACACCAGACCTGGTTAATACACACCAGACCTGGTTAACACACCAGACCTGGTTAACACACCAGACCTGGTTAATACACCAGACCTGGTTTACACCAGACCTGGTTAACACCAGACCTGGTTAACACACCAGACCTGGTTAATACACCAGACCTGGTTAACACACCAGACCTGGTTAACACACCAGACCTGGTTAACACACCAGACCTGGTTAACACACCAGACCTGGTTAACACACCAGACCTGGTTAACACACCAGACCTGGTTAACAGACCTGGTTACACACCAGACCTGGTTAATACACCAGACCTGGTTAATACACCAGACCTGGTTAACACACCAGACCTGGTTAATACACCAGACCTGGTTAACACACCAGACCTGGTTAACACCAGACCTGGTTAATACACCAGACCTGGTTAATACACCAGACCACACCAGACCTGGTTAACACACCAGACCTGGTTAACACACCAGACCTGGTTAATACACCAGACCTGGTTAATACACACCAGACCTGGTTAACAGACCACCAGACCTGGTTAACACACCAGACCTGGTTAATACCAGACCTGGTTAACCAGACCTGGTTAACACACCAGACCTGGTTAACACACCAGACCTGGTTAGACCTGGTTAACACACCAGACCTGGTTAACACACCAGACCTGGTTAACACACCAGACCTGGTTAACACACCAGACCTGGTTAACACACCAGACCTGGTTAACACACACCAGACCTGGTTAACACATCAGACCTGGTTAACACACCAGACCTGGTTTACACACCAGACCTGGTTAACACACCAGACCTGGTTAACACACCAGACCTGGTTAACACACCAGACCTGGTTAACACACCAGACCTGGTTAACACACCAGACCTGGTTAACACACCAGACCTGGTTAATACACCAGACCTGGTTAACACACCAGACCTGGTTAACACACCAGACCTGGTTAACACACCAGACCTGGTTAACACACCAGACCTGGTTAGACCTGGTTAATACACCAGACCTGGTTAACACACCAGACCTGGTTAACACACCAGACCTGGTTAACACACCAGACCTGGTTAACACACCAGACCTGGTTAACACACCAGACCTGGTTAACACACCAGACCTGGTTAACACACCAGACCTGGTTAACACACCAGACCTGGTTAACACACCAGACCTGGTTAAACACACCAGACCTGGTTAACACACCAGACCTGGTTAACACACCAGACCTGGTTAACACACCAGACCTGGTTAACACACCAGACCTGGTTAATACACCAGACCTGGTTAACACACCAGACCTGGTTAACACACCAGACCTGGTTAACACACCAGACCTGGTTAATACACACCAGACCTGGTTAACACACCAGACCTGGTTTACACACCAGACCTGGTTAATACACCAGACCTGGTTAACACACCAGACCTGGTTAATACACCAGACCTGGTTAACACACCAGACCTGGTTAACACACCAGACCTGGTTAACCTGGTTACACCAGACCTGGTTAACACACCAGACCTGGTTAATACACACCAGACCTGGTTAATACACACCAGACCTGGTTAATACACCAGACCTGGTTAATACACCAGACCTGGTTAACACACCAGACCTGGTTAATACACACCAGACCTGGTTAATACACACCAGACCTGGTTAATACACCAGACCTGGTTAATACACCAGACCTGGTTAATACACCAGACCTGGTTAACACACCAGACCTGGTTAACACACCAGACCTGGTTAACACACCACACCTGGTTAACACACCAGACCTGGTTAATACACCAGACCTGGTTAATACACACCAGACCTGGTTAATACACACCAGACCTGGTTAATACACACCAGACCTGGTTAATACACCAGACCTGGTTAATACACCAGACCTGGTTAACACACCAGACCTGGTTAATACACACCAGACCTGGTTAACACACCAGACCTGGTTAACACACCAGACCTGGTTAACACACCAGACCTGGTTAACACACCAGACCTGGTTAATACACACCAGACCTGGTTAATACACACCAGACCTACACCAGACCTGGTTAACACACCAGACCTGGTTAATACACACCAGACCTGGTTAATACACCAGACCTGGTTAATACACACCAGACCTGGTTAACACACCAGACACACCAGACCTGGTTAACACACCACACCTGGTTAACACACCAGACCTGGTTAACACACCAGACCTGGTTAACACACCACACCTGGTTAACACACCAGACCTGGTTAATACACCAGACCTGGTTAATACACACCAGACCTGGTTAATACACCAGACCTGGTTAATACACCAGACCTGGTTGTACACCAGACCTGGTTAATACACACCAGACCTGGTTAACACACCAGACCTGGTTAATACACCAGACTGGTTGGTTAATACACCAGACCTGGTTTAGATACACACCAGACCTGGTTAATACACCAGACCTGGTTAATACACCAGACCTGGTTAACACACCAGACCACACCAGACCTGGTTAACACACACCAGACCTGGTTAATACACACCAGACCTGGTTAATACACACCAGACCTGGTTAATACACCAGACCTGGTTAACACACCAGACCTGGTTAACCAGACCTGGTTAATACACCAGACCACCACACCTGGTTAACACACCACACCTGGTTAACACACCAGACACACCAGACCTGGTTAACACACCAGACCTGGTTAACACACCAGACCTGGTTAACACACCACATACACCAGACCTGGTTAATACACACCAGACCTGGTTAACACACCAGACCTGGTTAATACACACCAGACCTGGTTAATACACCAGACCTGGTTAATACACCAGACCTGGTTAACACACCAGACCTGGTTAATACACACCAGACCTGGTTAATACACCAGACCTGGTTAATACACCAGACCTGGTTAACACACCAGACCTACACCAGACCTGGTTAACACACCAGACCTGGTTAACACACCAGACCTGGTTAACACACCACACCTGGTTAACACACCACACCTGGTTAATACACCAGACCTGGTTAATACACACCAGACCTGGTTAATACACCAGACCTGGTTAATACACCAGACCTGGTTAATACACCAGACCTGGTTAATACACCAGACCTGGTTAACACACCAGACCTGGTTAATACACCAGACCTGGTTAATACACCAGACCTGGTTAATACACCAGACCTGGTTAACACACCAGACCTGGTTAACACACCAGACCTGGTTAACACACCACACCTGGTTAACACACACCAGACCTGGTTAACACACACCAGACCTGGTTAATACACCAGACCTGGTTTACACACACCAGACCTGGTTAACACACACCAGACCTGGTTAACACACACCAGACCTGGTTAACACACACCAGACCTGGTTAACACACACCAGACCTGGTTAATACACCAGACCTGGTTTACACACCAGACCTGGTTAATACACCAGACCTGGTTAACACACCAGACCTGGTTAACACACCAGACCTGGTTAACACACCACACCTGGTTAACACACCACACCTGGTTAATACACCAGACCTGGTTAATACACACCAGACCTGGTTAATACACCAGACCTGGTTAATACACCAGACCTGGTTAATACACCAGACCTGGTTAATACACCAGACCTGGTTAACACACCAGACCTGGTTAATACACCAGACCAGGTTAATACACCAGACCTGGTTAATACACCAGACCTGGTTAACACACCAGACCTGGTTAACACACCAGACCTGGTTAACACACCAGACCTGGTTAACACACCAGACCTGGTTAACACACACCAGACCTGGTTAATACACACCAGACCTGGTTAATACACACCAGACCTGGTTAATACACCAGACCTGGTTAATACACCAGACCTGGTTAATACACCAGACCTGGTTAACACACCAGACCTGGTTAATACACCAGACCTGGTTAATACACACCAGACCTGGTTAATACACACCAGACCTGGTTAATACACCAGACCTGGTTAATACACCAGACCTGGTTAATACACCAGACCTGGTTAATACACCAGACCTGGTTAATACACCAGACCTGGTTAATACACCAGACCTGGTTAATACACACCAGACCTGGTTAACACACCAGACCTGGTTAACACACCACACCTGGTTAACACACCAGACCTGGTTAATACACACCAGACCTGGTTAATACACCAGACCTGGTTAATACACCAGACCTGGTTAATACACCAGACCTGGTTAATACACCAGACCTGGTTAATACACCAGACCTGGTTAATACACACCAGACCTGGTTAATACACACCAGACCTGGTTAACACTCCAGACCTGGTTAACACACCACACCTGGTTAACACACCAGACCTGGTTAACACACCAGACCTGGTTAATACATGTAGATACAGTTATAGTCAGTTTGCTGTGTTTATGAAGGGAGTAGTACACAGCGTTGTACGAGATCTTCAGTTTCTTGGCAATTTCTCGCATGGAATAGCCTTCATTTCTCAGAACAAGAATAGACTGACGAGTTTCAGAAGAAAGTTCTTTGTTTCTGGCCATTTTGAACCTGTAATTGAACCCACAAATGCTGGTGCTCCAGATACTCAACTAGTCTAAAGAAGGCCAGTTTTATTACTTCTTTAATCAGAACCGTTTTCAGCTGTGCTAACATAATTGCAAAAGGGTTTTCTAATGATCAATTAGCCGTTTAAAGTGCTAAACTTTGATTAGCTAACACAACGTGCCATTGGAACACAGGAGTGATGGTTGCTGATAATGGGCCTCTGTAGATATTCCATTAAAAATCAGCTGTTTCCAGCTACAATAGTAATTTACATTAACAATGTCTAAACTGATGATGGTTGCTGATAATGGGCCTCTGTACACCTCTGTAGATATTCCATTAAAAAATCTGCTATTTCCAGCTACAATAGTCATTTAGTCTTAACTGACTAGGCACGTCAGTTAAGAACAAATGCTTATTTACAATGACGTCCTACCGGGGAACAGTGAGTTAACTGTCTTGTTCAGGGGCAGAACAACAGATTTTTACCATGTCAGCTCAGGGATTCGATCTGCAACCTTTCGGTTACTAGTCCAACGCTCTAACCACTAGACTACCTGCCGACAAACACCGCTGTAGCTCCTCCCACCACAGATTCGAAAGGCCGCCATTGGTGGATTGAGACGCATCCAATTAAATAGAAAACAGATCTCTCTAACTTCAACTGACAGATTATGATGGGGATTGTATTATTATGGCACTTAGTTTGACGCACCGGTGCATCAATAGACCTTAATGTGTGTGTGTGTGTGTGTGTGTGTGTGTGTGTGTAGGGGTCTGTTCAAGGGGGACAAAGTGTTGGGGAACGCTCAGCTGAAGCTGGACTCACTGGAGAACCAATGTGACATCAGACAGATTATAGAGGTAAACACACAGAGATACACACACACACACACACACACACAGATACACACACACACACACACAGATACTGTTACGCACACACACACACACACACACATACACACACACACACACATACACACACAGATACACACACAGAGATATTGTACCCACACACACAGATACACACACACAGAGATACTGTACACACACACACACACAGATACACACACAGATACTGTACACACAGATACTGTACACACACTGTACACACACTGTACACACACACACAGAGATATTGTACCCACACACACAGACACACACACACACACACACACACACACACAGATACTGTACACACACTGTACACACACTGTACACACACACACAGATACTGTACACACACACACACACAGATACTGTACACACACACAGATACTGTACACACACTGTACACACCCTCAGATACTGTACACACACACACACACACACAGAGAGATACTGTACACACACACACAGTTTTAACACAGATACACACACAGAGATACTGTACACACACACACACATGTTTTCACTTAGACATGCTCATACATCTCTCTGTCTGCCTGTCTCTGTCTCTCTGTCTGCCTGCCTGTCTGTCTCTCCCCCTCTGTCTCTGTCTCTCTGTCTGCCTGCCTGTCTGTCTCTCCCCCTCTGTCTCTGTCTCTCCGTCTGCCTGCCTGTCTGTCTCTCTGTCTCTTGTCTCTTCCCCTCTGTCTCTGTATCTCTGTCTGTCTGTGTTGTGCAAGGTGTTGGATGGTCGTAAGGCTACGGGGGGTAAGCTGGAGGTGAGGGTGAAGATTCGGGAGCCGCTGGGAGGAGCACAGCTTCAGATCACCACAGAGAAATGGCTGGTCCTCGACCCTGTACCAATCACCACCCCCGACAGAGAGAGAGAACAACAGGTAAGGAGAGAGAGGGATGGCTGGTCCTCGACCCTGAACCAATCACCACCCCCGACAGAGAGAGAGAACAACAGGTAAGGAGAGAGAGAGATGGCTGGTCCTCGACCCTGAACCAATCACCACCCCCGACAGAGAGAGAGAACAACAGGTAAGGAGAGAGATGGCTGGTCCTCGACCCTGAACCAATCACCACCCCGACAGAGAGAGATGGCTGGTCCTCGACCCTGAACCAATCACCACCCCGACAGAGAGAGAACAACAGGTAAGGAGAGAGAGAGATGGCTGGTCCTCGACCCTGAACCAATCACCACCCCCGACAGAGAGAGAGATGGCTGGTCCTCGACCCTGAACCAATCACCACCCCCGACAGAGAGAGAGAACAACAGGTAAGGAGAGAGAGAGATGGCTGGTCCTCGACCCTGAACCAATCACCACCCCCGACAGAGAGAGAGAACAACTGGTAAGAAGAGAGAGAGATGAGGGGGAGAGAGAGAGACCTACCTTTTGGACTGTTCAGGACTAGTAGGGGTATAGTCTCTGTCAGAGTTAACATGTTATATTAATACCAGTCTCTGTCAGAGTTAACATGTTATATTAATACCAGTATCTGTCAGAGTTAACATGTTATATTAATACCAGTATCTGTCAGAGTTAACATGTTATATTAATACCAGTATCTGTCAGAGTTAACATGTTATATTAATACCAGTCTCTGTCAGAGTTAACATGTTATATTACTACCAGTCTCTGTCAGAGTTAACATGTTATATTAATACCAGTCTCTGTCAGAGTTAACATGTTATATTAATACCAGTCTCTGTCAGTTAACATGTTATATTAATACCAGTATCTGTCAGAGTTAACATGTTATATTAATACCAGTCTCTGTCAGAGTTAACATGTTATATTACTACCAGTCTCTGTCAGAGTTAACATGTTATATTAATACCAGTATCTGTCAGAGTTAACATGTTATATTAATACCAGTCTCTGTCAGAGTTAACATGTTATATTACTACCAGTCTCTGTCAGAGTTAACATGTTATATTAATACCAGTCTCTGTCAGTTAACATGTTATATAAATACCAGTCTCTACAGAGTTAACATGTTATATTAATACCAGTCTCTACAGAGTTAACATGTTATATTAATACCAGTCTCTGTCAGAGTTAACATGTTATATTAATACCAGTCTCTGTCAGAGTTAACATGTTATATTAATACCAGTCTCTGTCAGTTAACATGTTATATTAATACCAGTCTCTATCAGAGTTAACATGTTATATTAATACCAGTCTCTGTCAGTTAACATGTTATATTAATACCAGTCTCTACAGAGTTAACATGTTATATTAATACCAGTCTCTGTCAGAGTTAACATGTTATATTAATACCAGTCTCTGTCAGAGTTAACATGTTATATTAATACCAGTCTCTGTCAGAGTTAACATGTTATATTAATACCAGTCTCTGTCAGAGTTAACATGTTATATTAATACCAGTCTCTGTCAGAGTTAACATGTTATATTAATACCAGTCTCTACAGAGTTAACATGTTATATTAATACCAGTCTCTGTCAGAGTTAACATGTTATATTAATACCAGTCTCTGTCAGAGTTAACATGTTATATTAATACCAGTCTCTACAGAGTTAACATGTTATATTAATACCAGTCTCTACAGAGTTAACATGTTATATTAATACCAGTCTCTGTCAGAGTTAACATGTTATATTAATACCAGTCTCTACAGAGTTAACATGTTATATTAATACCAGTCTCTGTCAGAGTTAACATGTTATATTAATACCAGTCTCTGTCAGAGTTAACATGTTATATTAATACCAGTCTCTACAGAGTTAACATGTTATATTAATACCAGTCTCTACAGAGTTAACATGTTATATTAATACCAGTCTCTGTCAGAGTTAACATGTTATATTAATACCAGTCTCTACAGAGTTAACATGTTATATTAATACCAGTCTCTGTCAGAGTTAACATGTTATATTAATACCAGTCTCTGTCAGTTAACATGTTATATTAATACCAGTCTCTACAGAGTTAACATGTTATATTAATACCAGTCTCTGTCAGAGTTAACATGTTATATTAATACCAGTCTCTACAGAGTTAACATGTTATATTAATACCAGTCTCTGTCAGAGTTAACATGTTATATTAATACCAGTCTCTGTCAGAGTTAACATGTTATATTAATACCAGTCTCTACAGAGTTAACATGTTATATTAATACCAGTCTCTACAGAGTTAACATGTTATATTAATACCAGTCTCTACAGAGTTAACATGTTATATTAATACCAGTCTCTGTCAGAGTTAACATGTCATATTAATACCAGTCTCTGTCAGTTAACATGTTATATTAATACCAGTCTCTGCAGAGTTAACATGTTATATTAATACCAGTCTCTGTCAGAGTTAACATGTTATATTAATACCAGTCTCTGCAGAGTTAACATGTTATATTAATACCAGTCTCTGTCAGTTAACATGTTATATTAATGTCTAACTGAAGTCTCTGTCAGAGTTAACATGTTATATTAATACCAGTCTCTGTCAGAGTTAACATGTTATATTAATACCAGTCTCTGTCAGAGTTAACATGTTATATTAATACCAGTCTCTGTCAGAGTTAACATGTTATATTAATACCAGTCTCTACAGAGTTAACATGTTATATTAATACCAGTCTCTGTCAGAGTTAACATGTTATATTAATACCAGTCTCTGCAGAGTTAACATGTTATATTAATACCAGTATCTGTCAGTTAACATGTTATATTAATACCAGTCTCTACAGAGTTAACATGTTATATTAATACCAGTCTCTACAGAGTTAACATGTTATATTAATACCAGTCTCTGTCAGAGTTAACATGTTATATTAATACCAGTCTCTACAGAGTTAACATGTTATATTAATACCAGTCTCTGTCAGTTAACATGTTATATTAATACCAGTCTCTGTCAGAGTTAACATGTTATATTAATACCAGTCTCTGTCAGAGTTAACATGTTATATTAATACCAGTCTCTGTCAGAGTTAACATGTTATATTAATACCAGTCTCTGTCAGAGTTAACATGTTATATTAATACCAGTCTCTACAGAGTTAACATGTTATATTAATACCAGTCTCTACAGAGTTAACATGTTATATTAATACCAGTCTCTGTCAGAGTTAACATGTTATATTAATACCAGTCTCTACAGAGTTAACATGTTATATTAATACCAGTCTCTGTCAGTTAACATGTTATATTAATACCAGTCTCTGTCAGAGTTAACATGTTATATTAATACCAGTCTCTGTCAGAGTTAACATGTTATATTAATACCAGTCTCTGTCAGAGTTAACATGTTATATTAATACCAGTCTCTGTCAGAGTTAACATGTTATATTAATACCAGTCTCTACAGAGTTAACGTGTTATATTAATACCAGTCTCTACAGAGTTAACATGTTATATTAATACCAGTCTCTACAGAGTTAACATGTTATATTAATACCAGTCTCTGTCAGAGTTAACATGTTATATTAATACCAGTCTCTGTCAGTTAACATGTTATATTAATACCAGTCTCTGTCAGAGTTAACATGTTATATTAATACCAGTCTCTGTCAGAGTTAACATGTTATATTAATACCAGTCTCTGTCAGAGTTAACATGTTATATTAATACCAGTCTCTGTCAGAGTTAACATGTTATATTAATACCAGTCTCTACAGAGTTAACATGTTATATTAATACCAGTCTCTGTCAGAGTTAACATGTTATATTAATACCAGTCTCTGTCAGAGTTAACATGTTATATTAATACCAGTCTCTGTCAGAGTTAACATGTTATATTAATACCAGTCTCTGTCAGAGTTAACTTGTTATATTAATACCAGTCTCTGTCAGAGTTAACATGTTATATTAATACCAGTCTCTACAGAGTTAACATGTTATATTAATACCAGTCTCTGTCAGAGTTAACATGTTATATTAATACCAGTCTCTGTCAGAGTTAACATGTTATATTAATACCAGTCTCTGTCAGAGTTAACATGTTATATTAATACCAGTCTCTACAGAGTTAACATGTTATATTAATACCAGTATCTGTCAGTTAACATGTTATATTAATACCAGTCTCTACAGAGTTAACATGTTATATTAATACCAGTCTCTGTCAGAGTTAACATGTTATATTAATACCAGTATCTGTCAGTTAACATGTTATATTAATACCAGTCTCTACAGAGTTAACATGTTATATTAATACCAGTCTCTGTCAGAGTTAACATGTTATATTAATACCAGTCTCTGTCAGAGTTAACATGTTATATTAATACCAGTCTCTACAGAGTTAACATGTTATATTAATACCAGTCTCTGTCAGTTAACATGTTATATTAATACCAGTCTCTGTCAGAGTTAACATGTTATATTAATACCAGTCTCTGTCAGAGTTAACATGTTATATTAATACCAGTCTCTGTCAGAGTTAACATGTTATATTAATACCAGTCTCTGTCAGAGTTAACATGTTATATTAATACCAGTATCTGTCAGTTAACATGTTATATTAATACCAGTCTCTGTCAGAGTTAACATGTTATATTAATACCAGTCTCTGTCAGAGTTAACATGTTATATTAATACCAGTCTCTACAGAGTTAACATGTTATATTAATACCAGTCTCTACAGAGTTAACATGTTATATTAATACCAGTATCTGTCAGAGTTAACATGTTATATTAATACCAGTCTCTGTCAGAGTTAACATGTTATATTAATACCAGTCTCTGTCAGTTAACATGTTATATTAATACCAGTCTCTGTCAGAGTTAACATGTTATATTAATACCAGTCTCTGTCAGAGTTAACATGTTATATTAATACCAGTCTCTGTCAGAGTTAACATGTTATATTAATACCAGTCTCTGTCAGAGTTAACATGTTATATTAATACCAGTCTCTACAGAGTTAACATGTTATATTAATACCAGTCTCTACAGAGTTAACATGTTATATTAATACCAGTCTCTACAGAGTTAACATGTTATATTAATACCAGTCTCTGTCAGTTAACATGTTATATTAATACCAGTCTCTACAGAGTTAACATGTTATATTAATACCAGTCTCTGTCAGAGTTAACATGTTATATTAATACCAGTCTCTGTCAGAGTTAACATGTTATATTAATACCAGTCTCTGTCAGAGTTAACATGTTATATTAATACCAGTCTCTGTCAGAGTTAACATGTTATATTAATACCAGTCTCTGTCAGAGTTAACATGTTATATTAATACCAGTCTCTACAGAGTTAACATGTTATATTAATACCAGTCTCTGTCAGAGTTAACATGTTATATTAATACCAGTCTCTGTCAGAGTTAACATGTTATATTAATACCAGTCTCTACAGAGTTAACATGTTATATTAATACCAGTATCTGTCAGAGTTAACATGTTATATTAATACCAGTCTCTACAGAGTTAACATGTTATATTAATACCAGTCTCTACAGAGTTAACATGTTATATTAATACCAGTCTCTGTCAGTTAACATGTTATATTAATACCAGTCTCTGTCAGAGTTAACATGTTATATTAATACCAGTCTCTGTCAGAGTTAACATGTTATATTAATACCAGTCTCTGTCAGAGTTAACATGTTATATTAATACCAGTCTCTGTCAGAGTTAACATGTTATATTAATACCAGTCTCTACAGAGTTAACATGTTATATTAATACCAGTCTCTGTCAGAGTTAACATGTTATATTAATACCAGTCTCTGTCAGAGTTAACATGTTATATTAATACCAGTCTCTGTCAGAGTTAACATGTTATATTAATACCAGTCTCTGTCAGAGTTAACATGTTATATTAATACCAGTCTCTGTCAGAGTTGACATGTTATATTAATACCAGTCTCTGTCAGAGTTAACATGTTATATTAATACCAGTCTCTGTCAGAGTTAACATGTTATATTAATACCAGTCTCTACAGAGTTAACATGTTATATTAATACCAGTCTCTACAGAGTTAACATGTTATATTAATACCAGTCTCTGTCAGAGTTAACATGTTATATTAATACCAGTCTCTGTCAGAGTTAACATGTTATATTAATACCAGTCTCTACAGAGTTAACATGTTATATTAATACCAGTCTCTGTCAGAGTTAACATGTTATATTAATACCAGTCTCTGTCAGAGTTAACATGTTATATTAATACCAGTCTCTGTCAGAGTTAACATGTTATATTAATACCAGTCTCTGTCAGAGTTAACATGTTATATTAATACCAGTCTCTGTCAGAGTTAACATGTTATATTAATACCAGTCTCTGTCAGAGTTAACATGTTATATTAATACCAGTCTCTACAGAGTTAACATGTTATATTAATACCAGTCTCTACAGAGTTAACATGTTATATTAATACCAGTCTCTGTCAGAGTTAACATGTTATATTAATACCAGTCTCTGTCAGAGTTAACATGTTATATTAATACCAGTCTCTACAGAGTTAACGTGTTATATTAATACCAGTCTCTACAGAGTTAACATGTTATATTAATACCAGTCTCTGTCAGAGTTAACATGTTATATTAATACCAGTCTCTGTCAGTTAACATGTTATATTAATACCAGTCTCTACAGAGTTAACATGTTATATTAATACCAGTCTCTGTCAGAGTTAACATGTTATATTAATACCAGTCTCTACAGAGTTAACATGTTATATTAATACCAGTATCTGTCAGTTAACATGTTATATTAATACCAGTCTCTACAGAGTTAACATGTTATATTAATACCAGTCTCTGTCAGAGTTAACATGTTATATTAATACCAGTATCTGTCAGTTAACATGTTATATTAATACCAGTCTCTACAGAGTTAACATGTTATATTAATACCAGTCTCTGTCAGAGTTAACATGTTATATTAATACCAGTCTCTGTCAGAGTTAACATGTTATATTAATACCAGTCTCTACAGAGTTAACATGTTATATTAATACCAGTCTCTGTCAGTTAACATGTTATATTAATACCAGTCTCTGTCAGAGTTAACATGTTATATTAATACCAGTCTCTGTCAGAGTTAACATGTTATATTAATACCAGTCTCTGTCAGAGTTAACATGTTATATTAATACCAGTATCTGTCAGAGTTAACATGTTATATTAATACCAGTATCTGTCAGAGTTAACATGTTATATTAATACCAGTATCTGTCAGAGTTAACATGTTATATTAATACCAGTCTCTGTCAGAGTTAACATGTTATATTACTACCAGTCTCTGTCAGAGTTAACATGTTATATTAATACCAGTCTCTGTCAGAGTTAACATGTTATATTAATACCAGTCTCTGTCAGTTAACATGTTATATTAATACCAGTATCTGTCAGAGTTAACATGTTATATTAATACCAGTCTCTGTCAGAGTTAACATGTTATATTACTACCAGTCTCTGTCAGAGTTAACATGTTATATTAATACCAGTATCTGTCAGAGTTAACATGTTATATTAATACCAGTCTCTGTCAGAGTTAACATGTTATATTACTACCAGTCTCTGTCAGAGTTAACATGTTATATTAATACCAGTCTCTGTCAGTTAACATGTTATATAAATACCAGTCTCTACAGAGTTAACATGTTATATTAATACCAGTCTCTACAGAGTTAACATGTTATATTAATACCAGTCTCTGTCAGAGTTAACATGTTATATTAATACCAGTCTCTGTCAGAGTTAACATGTTATATTAATACCAGTCTCTGTCAGTTAACATGTTATATTAATACCAGTCTCTATCAGAGTTAACATGTTATATTAATACCAGTCTCTGTCAGTTAACATGTTATATTAATACCAGTCTCTACAGAGTTAACATGTTATATTAATACCAGTCTCTGTCAGAGTTAACATGTTATATTAATACCAGTCTCTGTCAGAGTTAACATGTTATATTAATACCAGTCTCTGTCAGAGTTAACATGTTATATTAATACCAGTCTCTGTCAGAGTTAACATGTTATATTAATACCAGTCTCTGTCAGAGTTAACATGTTATATTAATACCAGTCTCTACAGAGTTAACATGTTATATTAATACCAGTCTCTGTCAGAGTTAACATGTTATATTAATACCAGTCTCTGTCAGAGTTAACATGTTATATTAATACCAGTCTCTACAGAGTTAACATGTTATATTAATACCAGTCTCTACAGAGTTAACATGTTATATTAATACCAGTCTCTGTCAGAGTTAACATGTTATATTAATACCAGTCTCTACAGAGTTAACATGTTATATTAATACCAGTCTCTGTCAGAGTTAACATGTTATATTAATACCAGTCTCTGTCAGAGTTAACATGTTATATTAATACCAGTCTCTGTCAGAGTTAACATGTTATATTAATACCAGTCTCTGTCAGAGTTAACATGTTATATTAATACCAGTCTCTGTCAGAGTTAACATGTTATATTAATACCAGTCTCTACAGAGTTAACATGTTATATTAATACCAGTCTCTGTCAGAGTTAACATGTTATATTAATACCAGTCTCTGTCAGAGTTAACATGTTATATTAATACCAGTCTCTACAGAGTTAACATGTTATATTAATACCAGTCTCTACAGAGTTAACATGTTATATTAATACCAGTCTCTGTCAGAGTTAACATGTTATATTAATACCAGTCTCTACAGAGTTAACATGTTATATTAATACCAGTCTCTGTCAGTTAACATGTTATATTAATACCAGTCTCTACAGAGTTAACATGTTATATTAATACCAGTCTCTGTCAGAGTTAACATGTTATATTAATACCAGTCTCTACAGAGTTAACATGTTATATTAATACCAGTCTCTGTCAGAGTTAACATGTTATATTAATACCAGTCTCTGTCAGAGTTAACATGTTATATTAATACCAGTCTCTACAGAGTTAACATGTTATATTAATACCAGTCTCTACAGAGTTAACATGTTATATTAATACCAGTCTCTACAGAGTTAACATGTTATATTAATACCAGTCTCTGTCAGAGTTAACATGTCATATTAATACCAGTCTCTGTCAGTTAACATGTTATATTAATACCAGTCTCTGCAGAGTTAACATGTTATATTAATACCAGTCTCTGTCAGAGTTAACATGTTATATTAATACCAGTCTCTGCAGAGTTAACATGTTATATTAATACCAGTCTCTGTCAGTTAACATGTTATATTAATGTCTAACTGAAGTCTCTGTCAGAGTTAACATGTTATATTAATACCAGTCTCTGTCAGAGTTAACATGTTATATTAATACCAGTCTCTGTCAGAGTTAACATGTTATATTAATACCAGTCTCTGTCAGAGTTAACATGTTATATTAATACCAGTCTCTACAGAGTTAACATGTTATATTAATACCAGTCTCTGTCAGAGTTAACATGTTATATTAATACCAGTCTCTGCAGAGTTAACATGTTATATTAATACCAGTATCTGTCAGTTAACATGTTATATTAATACCAGTCTCTACAGAGTTAACATGTTATATTAATACCAGTCTCTACAGAGTTAACATGTTATATTAATACCAGTCTCTGTCAGAGTTAACATGTTATATTAATACCAGTCTCTACAGAGTTAACATGTTATATTAATACCAGTCTCTGTCAGTTAACATGTTATATTAATACCAGTCTCTGTCAGAGTTAACATGTTATATTAATACCAGTCTCTGTCAGAGTTAACATGTTATATTAATACCAGTCTCTGTCAGAGTTAACATGTTATATTAATACCAGTCTCTGTCAGAGTTAACATGTTATATTAATACCAGTCTCTACAGAGTTAACATGTTATATTAATACCAGTCTCTACAGAGTTAACATGTTATATTAATACCAGTCTCTGTCAGAGTTAACATGTTATATTAATACCAGTCTCTACAGAGTTAACATGTTATATTAATACCAGTCTCTGTCAGTTAACATGTTATATTAATACCAGTCTCTGTCAGAGTTAACATGTTATATTAATACCAGTCTCTGTCAGAGTTAACATGTTATATTAATACCAGTCTCTGTCAGAGTTAACATGTTATATTAATACCAGTCTCTGTCAGAGTTAACATGTTATATTAATACCAGTCTCTACAGAGTTAACGTGTTATATTAATACCAGTCTCTACAGAGTTAACATGTTATATTAATACCAGTCTCTACAGAGTTAACATGTTATATTAATACCAGTCTCTGTCAGAGTTAACATGTTATATTAATACCAGTCTCTGTCAGTTAACATGTTATATTAATACCAGTCTCTACAGAGTTAACATGTTATATTAATACCAGTCTCTGTCAGTTAACATGTTATATTAATACCAGTCTCTGTCAGAGTTAACATGTTATATTAATACCAGTCTCTGTCAGAGTTAACATGTTATATTAATACCAGTCTCTGTCAGAGTTAACATGTTATATTAATACCAGTCTCTGTCAGAGTTAACATGTTATATTAATACCAGTCTCTACAGAGTTAACATGTTATATTAATACCAGTCTCTGTCAGAGTTAACATGTTATATTAATACCAGTCTCTGTCAGAGTTAACATGTTATATTAATACCAGTCTCTGTCAGAGTTAACATGTTATATTAATACCAGTCTCTGTCAGAGTTAACTTGTTATATTAATACCAGTCTCTGTCAGAGTTAACATGTTATATTAATACCAGTCTCTACAGAGTTAACATGTTATATTAATACCAGTCTCTGTCAGAGTTAACATGTTATATTAATACCAGTCTCTGTCAGAGTTAACATGTTATATTAATACCAGTCTCTGTCAGAGTTAACATGTTATATTAATACCAGTCTCTACAGAGTTAACATGTTATATTAATACCAGTATCTGTCAGTTAACATGTTATATTAATACCAGTCTCTACAGAGTTAACATGTTATATTAATACCAGTCTCTGTCAGAGTTAACATGTTATATTAATACCAGTATCTGTCAGTTAACATGTTATATTAATACCAGTCTCTACAGAGTTAACATGTTATATTAATACCAGTCTCTGTCAGAGTTAACATGTTATATTAATACCAGTCTCTGTCAGAGTTAACATGTTATATTAATACCAGTCTCTACAGAGTTAACATGTTATATTAATACCAGTCTCTGTCAGTTAACATGTTATATTAATACCAGTCTCTGTCAGAGTTAACATGTTATATTAATACCAGTCTCTGTCAGAGTTAACATGTTATATTAATACCAGTCTCTGTCAGAGTTAACATGTTATATTAATACCAGTCTCTGTCAGAGTTAACATGTTATATTAATACCAGTATCTGTCAGTTAACATGTTATATTAATACCAGTCTCTGTCAGAGTTAACATGTTATATTAATACCAGTCTCTGTCAGAGTTAACATGTTATATTAATACCAGTCTCTACAGAGTTAACATGTTATATTAATACCAGTCTCTACAGAGTTAACATGTTATATTAATACCAGTATCTGTCAGAGTTAACATGTTATATTAATACCAGTCTCTGTCAGAGTTAACATGTTATATTAATACCAGTCTCTGTCAGTTAACATGTTATATTAATACCAGTCTCTGTCAGAGTTAACATGTTATATTAATACCAGTCTCTGTCAGAGTTAACATGTTATATTAATACCAGTCTCTGTCAGAGTTAACATGTTATATTAATACCAGTCTCTGTCAGAGTTAACATGTTATATTAATACCAGTCTCTACAGAGTTAACATGTTATATTAATACCAGTCTCTGTCAGAGTTAACATGTTATATTAATACCAGTCTCTGTCAGAGTTGACATGTTATATTAATACCAGTCTCTGTCAGAGTTAACATGTTATATTAATACCAGTCTCTGTCAGAGTTAACATGTTATATTAATACCAGTCTCTACAGAGTTAACATGTTATATTAATACCAGTCTCTACAGAGTTAACATGTTATATTAATACCAGTCTCTGTCAGAGTTAACATGTTATATTAATACCAGTCTCTGTCAGAGTTAACATGTTATATTAATACCAGTCTCTACAGAGTTAACGTGTTATATTAATACCAGTCTCTACAGAGTTAACATGTTATATTAATACCAGTCTCTGTCAGAGTTAACATGTTATATTAATACCAGTCTCTGTCAGTTAACATGTTATATTAATACCAGTCTCTACAGAGTTAACATGTTATATTAATACCAGTATCTGTCAGAGTTAACATGTTATATTAATACCAGTCTCTACAGAGTTAACATGTTATATTAATACCAGTCTCTACAGAGTTAACATGTTATATTAATACCAGTCTCTGTCAGTTAACATGTTATATTAATACCAGTCTCTGTCAGAGTTAACATGTTATATTAATACCAGTCTCTGTCAGAGTTAACATGTTATATTAATACCAGTCTCTGTCAGAGTTAACATGTTATATTAATACCAGTCTCTGTCAGAGTTAACATGTTATATTAATACCAGTCTCTACAGAGTTAACATGTTATATTAATACCAGTCTCTGTCAGAGTTAACATGTTATATTAATACCAGTCTCTGTCAGAGTTAACATGTTATATTAATACCAGTCTCTGTCAGAGTTAACATGTTATATTAATACCAGTCTCTGTCAGAGTTAACATGTTATATTAATACCAGTCTCTGTCAGAGTTGACATGTTATATTAATACCAGTCTCTGTCAGAGTTAACATGTTATATTAATACCAGTCTCTGTCAGAGTTAACATGTTATATTAATACCAGTCTCTACAGAGTTAACATGTTATATTAATACCAGTCTCTACAGAGTTAACATGTTATATTAATACCAGTCTCTGTCAGAGTTAACATGTTATATTAATACCAGTCTCTGTCAGAGTTAACATGTTATATTAATACCAGTCTCTACAGAGTTAACGTGTTATATTAATACCAGTCTCTACAGAGTTAACATGTTATATTAATACCAGTCTCTGTCAGTTAACATGTTATATTAATACCAGTCTCTGTCAGAGTTAACATGTTATATTAATACCAGTCTCTGTCAGAGTTAACATGTTATATTAATACCAGTCTCTGTCAGAGTTAACATGTTATATTAATACCAGTCTCTGTCAGAGTTAACATGTTATATTAATACCAGTCTCTACAGAGTTAACATGTTATATTAATACCAGTCTCTGTCAGAGTTAACATGTTATATTAATACCAGTCTCTGTCAGAGTTAACATGTTATATTAATACCAGTCTCTGTCAGAGTTAACATGTTATATTAATACCAGTCTCTGTCAGAGTTAACATGTTATATTAATACCAGTCTCTGTCAGAGTTGACATGTTATATTAATACCAGTCTCTGTCAGAGTTAACATGTTATATTAATACCAGTCTCTGTCAGAGTTAACATGTTATATTAATACCAGTCTCTACAGAGTTAACATGTTATATTAATACCAGTCTCTACAGAGTTAACATGTTATATTAATACCAGTCTCTGTCAGAGTTAACATGTTATATTAATACCAGTCTCTGTCAGAGTTAACATGTTATATTAATACCAGTCTCTACAGAGTTAACGTGTTATATTAATACCAGTCTCTACAGAGTTAACATGTTATATTAATACCAGTCTCTGTCAGAGTTAACATGTTATATTAATACCAGTCTCTGTCAGTTAACATGTTATATTAATACCAGTCTCTACAGAGTTAACATGTTATATTAATACCAGTCTCTGTCAGAGTTAACATGTTATATTAATACCAGTCTCTACAGAGTTAACATGTTATATTAATACCAGTATCTGTCAGTTAACATGTTATATTAATACCAGTCTCTCAGAGTTAACATGTTATATTAATACCAGTCTCTGTCAGAGTTAACATGTTATATTAATACCAGTATCTGTCAGTTAACATGTTATATTAATACCAGTCTCTACAGAGTTAACATGTTATATTAATACCAGTCTCTGTCAGAGTTAACATGTTATATTAATACCAGTCTCTGTCAGAGTTAACATGTTATATTAATACCAGTCTCTACAGAGTTAACATGTTATATTAATACCAGTCTCTGTCAGTTAACATGTTATATTAATACCAGTCTCTGTCAGAGTTAACATGTTATATTAATACCAGTCTCTGTCAGAGTTAACATGTTATATTAATACCAGTCTCTGTCAGAGTTAACATGTTATATTAATACCAGTCTCTGTCAGAGTTAACATGTTATATTAATACCAGTATCTGTCAGTTAACATGTTATATTAATACCAGTCTCTGTCAGAGTTAACATGTTATATTAATACCAGTCTCTGTCAGAGTTAACATGTTATATTAATACCAGTCTCTACAGAGTTAACATGTTATATTAATACCAGTCTCTACAGAGTTAACATGTTATATTAATACCAGTATCTGTCAGAGTTAACATGTTATATTAATACCAGTCTCTGTCAGAGTTAACATGTTATATTAATACCAGTCTCTGTCAGTTAACATGTTATATTAATACCAGTCTCTGTCAGAGTTAACATGTTATATTAATACCAGTCTCTGTCAGAGTTAACATGTTATATTAATACCAGTCTCTGTCAGAGTTAACATGTTATATTAATACCAGTCTCTGTCAGAGTTAACATGTTATATTAATACCAGTCTCTACAGAGTTAACATGTTATATTAATACCAGTCTCTACAGAGTTAACATGTTATATTAATACCAGTCTCTACAGAGTTAACATGTTATATTAATACCAGTCTCTGTCAGTTAACATGTTATATTAATACCAGTCTCTACAGAGTTAACATGTTATATTAATACCAGTCTCTGTCAGAGTTAACATGTTATATTAATACCAGTCTCTGTCAGAGTTAACATGTTATATTAATACCAGTCTCTGTCAGAGTTAACATGTTATATTAATACCAGTCTCTGTCAGAGTTAACATGTTATATTAATACCAGTCTCTGTCAGAGTTAACATGTTATATTAATACCAGTCTCTACAGAGTTAACATGTTATATTAATACCAGTCTCTGTCAGAGTTAACATGTTATATTAATACCAGTCTCTGTCAGAGTTAACATGTTATATTAATACCAGTCTCTACAGAGTTAACATGTTATATTAATACCAGTATCTGTCAGAGTTAACATGTTATATTAATACCAGTCTCTACAGAGTTAACATGTTATATTAATACCAGTCTCTACAGAGTTAACATGTTATATTAATACCAGTCTCTGTCAGTTAACATGTTATATTAATACCAGTCTCTGTCAGAGTTAACATGTTATATTAATACCAGTCTCTGTCAGAGTTAACATGTTATATTAATACCAGTCTCTGTCAGAGTTAACATGTTATATTAATACCAGTCTCTGTCAGAGTTAACATGTTATATTAATACCAGTCTCTACAGAGTTAACATGTTATATTAATACCAGTCTCTGTCAGAGTTAACATGTTATATTAATACCAGTCTCTGTCAGAGTTAACATGTTATATTAATACCAGTCTCTGTCAGAGTTAACATGTTATATTAATACCAGTCTCTGTCAGAGTTAACATGTTATATTAATACCAGTCTCTGTCAGAGTTAACATGTTATATTAATACCAGTCTCTGTCAGAGTTAACATGTTATATTAATACCAGTCTCTGTCAGAGTTAACATGTTATATTAATACCAGTCTCTGTCAGAGTTAACATGTTATATTAATACCAGTCTCTGTCAGAGTTAACATGTTATATTAATACCAGTCTCTACAGAGTTAACATGTTATATTAATACCAGTCTCTACAGAGTTAACATGTTATATTAATACCAGTCTCTGTCAGAGTTAACATGTTATATTAATACCAGTCTCTGTCAGAGTTAACATGTTATATTAATACCAGTCTCTACAGAGTTAACGTGTTATATTAATACCAGTCTCTACAGAGTTAACATGTTATATTAATACCAGTCTCTGTCAGAGTTAACATGTTATATTAATACCAGTCTCTGTCAGAGTTGACATGTTATATTAATACCAGTCTCTACAGAGTTAACATGTTATATTAATACCAGTCTCTGTCAGAGTTAACATGTTATATTAATACCAGTCTCTGTCAGAGTTAACATGTTATATTAATACCAGTCTCTGTCAGAGTTAACATGTTATATTAATACCAGTCTCTGTCAGAGTTAACATGTTATATTAATACCAGTCTCTGTCAGAGTTAACATGTTATATTAATACCAGTCTCTGTCAGAGTTAACATGTTATATTAATACCAGTCTCTACAGAGTTAACATGTTATATTAATACCAGTCTCTGTCAGAGTTAACATGTTATATTAATACCAGTCTCTGTCAGAGTTAACATGTTATATTAATACCAGTCTCTGTCAGAGTTAACATGTTATATTAATACCAGTCTCTGTCAGAGTTAACATGTTATATTAATACCAGTCTCTGTCAGAGTTAACATGTTATATTAATACCAGTCTCTACAGAGTTAACATGTTATATTAATACCAGTCTCTGTCAGAGTTAACATGTTATATTAATACCAGTCTCTGTCAGAGTTAACATGTTATATTAATACCAGTCTCTGTCAGAGTTAACATGTTATATTAATACCAGTCTCTACAGAGTTAACATGTTATATTAATACCAGTATCTGTCAGTTAACATGTTATATTAATACCAGTCTCTACAGAGTTAACATGTTATATTAATACCAGTCTCTGTCAGAGTTAACATGTTATATTAATACCAGTATCTGTCAGTTAACATGTTATATTAATACCAGTCTCTACAGAGTTAACATGTTATATTAATACCAGTCTCTGTCAGAGTTAACATGTTATATTAATACCAGTCTCTGTCAGAGTTAACATGTTATATTAATACCAGTCTCTGTCAGAGTTAACATGTTATATTAATACCAGTCTCTACAGAGTTAACATGTTATATTAATACCAGTCTCTGTCAGTTAACATGTTATATTAATACCAGTCTCTGTCAGAGTTAACATGTTATATTAATACTCAGTCTCTGTCAGAGTTAACATGTTATATTAATACCAGTCTCTGTCAGAGTTAACATGTTATATTAATACCAGTCTCTGTCAGAGTTAACATGTTATATTAATACCAGTATCTGTCAGTTAACATGTTATATTAATACCAGTCTCTGTCAGAGTTAACATGTTATATTAATACCAGTCTCTGTCAGAGTTAACATGTTATATTAATACCAGTCTCTACAGAGTTAACATGTTATATTAATACCAGTCTCTACAGAGTTAACATGTTATATTAATACCAGTATCTGTCAGAGTTAACATGTTATATTAATACCAGTCTCTGTCAGAGTTAACATGTTATATTAATACCAGTCTCTGTCAGTTAACATGTTATATTAATACCAGTCTCTGTCAGAGTTAACATGTTATATTAATACCAGTCTCTGTCAGAGTTAACATGTTATATTAATACCAGTCTCTGTCAGAGTTAACATGTTATATTAATACCAGTCTCTGTCAGAGTTAACATGTTATATTAATACCAGTCTCTGTCAGAGTTAACATGTTATATTAATACCAGTCTCTACAGAGTTAACATGTTATATTAATACCAGTCTCTGTCAGAGTTAACATGTTATATTAATACCAGTCTCTGTCAGAGTTAACATGTTATATTAATACCAGTCTCTGTCAGAGTTAACATGTTATATTAATACCAGTCTCTGTCAGAGTTAACATGTTATATTAATACCAGTCTCTGTCAGAGTTAACATGTTATATTAATACCAGTCTCTGTCAGAGTTAACATGTTATATTAATACCAGTCTCTGTCAGAGTTAACATGTTATATTAATACCAGTCTCTGTCAGAGTTAACATGTTATATTAATACCAGTCTCTGTCAGAGTTAACATGTTATATTAATACCAGTCTCTACAGAGTTAACATGTTATATTAATACCAGTCTCTACAGAGTTAACATGTTATATTAATACCAGTCTCTGTCAGAGTTAACATGTTATATTAATACCAGTCTCTGTCAGAGTTAACATGTTATATTAATACCAGTCTCTACAGAGTTAACATGTTATATTAATACCAGTATCTGTCAGTTAACATGTTATATTAATACCAGTCTCTACAGAGTTAACATGTTATATTAATACCAGTCTCTGTCAGAGTTAACATGTTATATTAATACCAGTATCTGTCAGTTAACATGTTATATTAATACCAGTCTCTACAGAGTTAACATGTTATATTAATACCAGTCTCTGTCAGAGTTAACATGTTATATTAATACCAGTCTCTGTCAGAGTTAACATGTTATATTAATACCAGTCTCTGTCAGAGTTAACATGTTATATTAATACCAGTCTCTACAGAGTTAACATGTTATATTAATACCAGTCTCTGTCAGTTAACATGTTATATTAATACCAGTCTCTGTCAGAGTTAACATGTTATATTAATACCAGTCTCTGTCAGAGTTAACATGTTATATTAATACCAGTCTCTGTCAGAGTTAACATGTTATATTAATACCAGTCTCTGTCAGAGTTAACATGTTATATTAATACCAGTATCTGTCAGTTAACATGTTATATTAATACCAGTCTCTGTCAGAGTTAACATGTTATATTAATACCAGTCTCTGTCAGAGTTAACATGTTATATTAATACCAGTCTCTACAGAGTTAACATGTTATATTAATACCAGTCTCTACAGAGTTAACATGTTATATTAATACCAGTATCTGTCAGAGTTAACATGTTATATTAATACCAGTCTCTGTCAGAGTTAACATGTTATATTAATACCAGTCTCTGTCAGTTAACATGTTATATTAATACCAGTCTCTGTCAGAGTTAACATGTTATATTAATACCAGTCTCTGTCAGAGTTAACATGTTATATTAATACCAGTCTCTGTCAGAGTTAACATGTTATATTAATACCAGTCTCTGTCAGAGTTAACATGTTATATTAATACCAGTCTCTACAGAGTTAACATGTTATATTAATACCAGTCTCTACAGAGTTAACATGTTATATTAATACCAGTCTCTGTCAGAGTTAACATGTTATATTAATACCAGTCTCTGCAGAGTTAACATGTTATATTAATACCAGTCTCTACAGAGTTAACATGTTATATTAATACCAGTCTCTGTCAGAGTTAACATGTTATATTAATACCAGTCTCTGTCAGAGTTAACATGTTATATTAATACCAGTCTCTACAGAGTTAACATGTTATATTAATACCAGTATCTGTCAGTTAACATGTTATATTAATACCAGTCTCTACAGAGTTAACATGTTATATTAATACCAGTCTCTGTCAGAGTTAACATGTTATATTAATACCAGTATCTGTCAGTTAACATGTTATATTAATACCAGTCTCTACAGAGTTAACATGTTATATTAATACCAGTCTCTGTCAGAGTTAACATGTTATATTAATACCAGTCTCTGTCAGAGTTAACATGTTATATTAATACCAGTCTCTGTCAGAGTTAACATGTTATATTAATACCAGTCTCTACAGAGTTAACATGTTATATTAATACCAGTCTCTGTCAGTTAACATGTTATATTAATACCAGTCTCTGTCAGAGTTAACATGTTATATTAATACCAGTCTCTGTCAGAGTTAACATGTTATATTAATACCAGTCTCTGTCAGAGTTAACATGTTATATTAATACCAGTATCTGTCAGTTAACATGTTATATTAATACCAGTCTCTGTCAGAGTTAACATGTTATATTAATACCAGTCTCTGTCAGAGTTAACATGTTATATTAATACCAGTCTCTACAGAGTTAACATGTTATATTAATACCAGTCTCTACAGAGTTAACATGTTATATTAATACCAGTATCTGTCAGAGTTAACATGTTATATTAATACCAGTCTCTGTCAGAGTTAACATGTTATATTAATACCAGTCTCTGTCAGTTAACATGTTATATTAATACCAGTCTCTGTCAGAGTTAACATGTTATATTAATACCAGTCTCTGTCAGAGTTAACATGTTATATTAATACCAGTCTCTGTCAGAGTTAACATGTTATATTAATACCAGTCTCTGTCAGAGTTAACATGTTATATTAATACCAGTCTCTACAGAGTTAACATGTTATATTAATACCAGTCTCTACAGAGTTAACATGTTATATTAATACCAGTCTCTGTCAGAGTTAACATGTTATATTAATACCAGTCTCTGCAGAGTTAACATGTTATATTAATACCAGTCTCTACAGAGTTAACATGTTATATTAATACCAGTCTCTGTCAGAGTTAACATGTTATATTAATACCAGTCTCTACAGAGTTAACATGTTATATTAATACCAGTCTCTGTCAGAGTTAACATGTTATATTAATACCAGTCTCTGTCAGAGTTAACATGTTATATTAATACCAGTCTCTACAGAGTTAACATGTTATATTAATACCAGTCTCTACAGAGTTAACATGTTATATTAATACCAGTCTCTACAGAGTTAACATGTTATATTAATACCAGTCTCTGTCAGTTAACATGTTATATTAATACCAGTCTCTACAGAGTTAACATGTTATATTAATACCAGTCTCTGTCAGAGTTAACATGTTATATTAATACCAGTCTCTGTCAGAGTTAACATGTTATATTAATACCAGTCTCTGTCAGAGTTAACATGTTATATTAATACCAGTCTCTGTCAGAGTTAACATGTTATATTAATACCAGTCTCTGTCAGAGTTAACATGTTATATTAATACCAGTCTCTACAGAGTTAACATGTTATATTAATACCAGTATCTGTCAGAGTTAACATGTTATATTAATACCAGTCTCTACAGAGTTAACATGTTATATTAATACCAGTCTCTACAGAGTTAACATGTTATATTAATACCAGTCTCTGTCAGTTAACATGTTATATTAATACCAGTCTCTGTCAGAGTTAACATGTTATATTAATACCAGTCTCTACAGAGTTAACATGTTATATTAATACCAGTCTCTACAGAGTTAACATGTTATATTAATACCAGTCTCTGTCAGAGTTAACATGTTATATTAATACCAGTCTCTGTCAGAGTTAACATGTTATATTAATACCAGTCTCTGTCAGAGTTAACATGTTATATTAATACCAGTCTCTGTCAGAGTTAACATGTTATATTAATACCAGTCTCTACAGAGTTAACATGTTATATTAATACCAGTATCTGTCAGAGTTAACATGTTATATTAATACCAGTCTCTACAGAGTTAACATGTTATATTAATACCAGTCTCTACAGAGTTAACATGTTATATTAATACCAGTCTCTGTCAGTTAACATGTTATATTAATACCAGTCTCTGTCAGAGTTAACATGTTATATTAATACCAGTCTCTACAGAGTTAACATGTTATATTAATACCAGTCTCTACAGAGTTAACATGTTATATTAATACCAGTCTCTGTCAGAGTTAACATGTTATATTAATACCAGTCTCTGTCAGAGTTAACATGTTATATTAATACCAGTCTCTGTCAGAGTTAACATGTTATATTAATACCAGTCTCTGTCAGAGTTAACATGTTATATTAATACCAGTCTCTACAGAGTTAACATGTTATATTAATACCAGTCTCTGTCAGAGTTAACATGTTATATTAATACCAGTCTCTGTCAGAGTTAACATGTTATATTAATACCAGTCTCTGTCAGAGTTAACATGTTATATTAATACCAGTCTCTGTCAGAGTTAACATGTTATATTAATACCAGTCTCTACAGAGTTAACATGTTATATTAATACCAGTCTCTACAGAGTTAACATGTTATATTAATACCAGTCTCTACAGAGTTAACATGTTATATTAATACCAGTCTCTGTCAGTTAACATGTTATATTAATACCAGTCTCTGTCAGAGTTAACATGTTATATTAATACCAGTCTCTACAGAGTTAACATGTTATATTAATACCAGTCTCTACAGAGTTAACATGTTATATTAATACCAGTCTCTGTCAGAGTTAACATGTTATATTAATACCAGTCTCTGTCAGAGTTAACATGTTATATTAATACCAGTCTCTGTCAGAGTTAACATGTTATATTAATACCAGTCTCTGTCAGAGTTAACATGTTATATTAATACCAGTCTCTACAGAGTTAACATGTTATATTAATACCAGTATCTGTCAGAGTTAACATGTTATATTAATACCAGTCTCTACAGAGTTAACATGTTATATTAATACCAGTCTCTACAGAGTTAACATGTTATATTAATACCAGTCTCTGTCAGTTAACATGTTATATTAATACCAGTCTCTGTCAGAGTTAACATGTTATATTAATACCAGTCTCTACAGAGTTAACATGTTATATTAATACCAGTCTCTACAGAGTTAACATGTTATATTAATACCAGTCTCTGTCAGAGTTAACATGTTATATTAATACCAGTCTCTGTCAGAGTTAACATGTTATATTAATACCAGTCTCTGTCAGAGTTAACATGTTATATTAATACCAGTCTCTGTCAGAGTTAACATGTTATATTAATACCAGTCTCTACAGAGTTAACATGTTATATTAATACCAGTCTCTGTCAGAGTTAACATGTTATATTAATACCAGTCTCTGTCAGAGTTAACATGTTATATTAATACCAGTCTCTGTCAGAGTTAACATGTTATATTAATACCAGTCTCTGTCAGAGTTAACATGTTATATTAATACCAGTCTCTACAGAGTTAACATGTTATATTAATACCAGTCTCTACAGAGTTAACATGTTATATTAATACCAGTCTCTACAGAGTTAACATGTTATATTAATACCAGTCTCTGTCAGAGTTAACATGTTATATTAATACCAGTCTCTGTCAGAGTTAACATGTTATATTAATACCAGTCTCTACAGAGTTAACATGTTATATTAATACCAGTCTCTGTCAGTTAACATGTTATATTAATACCAGTCTCTGTCAGAGTTAACATGTTATATTAATACCAGTCTCTGTCAGAGTTAACATGTTATATTAATACCAGTCTCTGTCAGAGTTAACATGTTATATTAATACCAGTCTCTGTCAGAGTTAACATGTTATATTAATACCAGTCTCTGTCAGTTAACATGTTATATTAATACCAGTCTCTACAGAGTTAACATGTTATATTAATACCAGTCTCTGCAGAGTTAACATGTTATATTAATACCAGTCTCTGTCAGTTAACATGTTATATTAATACCAGTCTCTGTCAGAGTTAACATGTTATATTAATACCAGTCTCTGTCAGAGTTAACATGTTATATTAATACCAGTCTCTACAGAGTTAACATGTTATATTAATACCAGTCTCTGCAGAGTTAACATGTTATATTAATACCAGTCTCTGTCAGAGTTAACATGTTATATTAATACCAGTCTCTACAGAGTTAACATGTTATATTAATACCAGTCTCTGTCAGTTAACATGTTATATTAATACCAGTCTCTACAGAGTTAACATGTTATATTAATACCAGTCTCTGTCAGAGTTAACATGTTATATTAATACCAGTCTCTGTCAGAGTTAACATGTTATATTAATACCAGTCTCTGTCAGAGTTAACATGTCATATTAATACCAGTCTCTACAGAGTTAACATGTTATATTAATACCAGTCTCTGTCAGAGTTAACATGTTATATTAATACCAGTCTCTGTCAGAGTTAACATGTTATATTAATACCAGTCTCTGTCAGAGTTAACATGTTATATTAATACCAGTCTCTGTCAGTTAACATGTTATATTAATACCAGTCTCTACAGAGTTAACATGTTATATTAATACCAGTCTCTACAGAGTTAACATGTTATATTAATACCAGTCTCTGTCAGAGTTAACATGTTATATTAATACCAGTCTCTGTCAGAGTTAACATGTTATATTAATACCAGTCTCTGTCAGAGTTAACATGTTATATTAATACCAGTCTCTGTCAGAGTTAACATGTTATATTAATACCAGTCTCTGTCAGTTAACATGTTATATTAATACCAGTCTCTACAGAGTTAACATGTTATATTAATACCAGTCTCTACAGAGTTAACATGTTATATTAATACCAGTCTCTGTCAGAGTTAACATGTTATATTAATACCAGTCTCTGTCAGAGTTAACATGTTATATTAATACCAGTCTCTACAGAGTTAACATGTTATATTAATACCAGTCTCTACAGAGTTAACATGTTATATTAATACCAGTCTCTGTCAGAGTTAACATGTTATATTAATACCAGTCTCTGTCAGAGTTAACATGTTATATTAATACCAGTCTCTGTCAGAGTTAACATGTTATATTAATACCAGTCTCTGTCAGAGTTAACATGTCATATTAATACCAGTCTCTACAGAGTTAACGTGTTATATTAATACCAGTCTCTGTCAGTTAACATGTTATATTAATACCAGTCTCTACAGAGTTAACATGTTATATTAATACCAGTCTCTGTCAGTTAACATGTTATATTAATACCAGTCTCTGTCAGTTAACATGTTATATTAATACCAGTCTCTGTCAGAGTTAACATGTTATATTAATACCAGTCTCTGTCAGAGTTAACATGTTATATTAATACCAGTCTCTACAGAGTTAACATGTTATATTAATACCAGTCTCTGCAGAGTTAACATGTTATATTAATACCAGTCTCTGTCAGAGTTAACATGTTATATTAATACCAGTCTCTACAGAGTTAACATGTTATATTAATACCAGTCTCTGTCAGTTAACATGTTATATTAATACCAGTCTCTGTCAGAGTTAACATGTTATATTAATACCAGTCTCTGTCAGAGTTAACATGTTATATTAATACCAGTCTCTGTCAGAGTTAACATGTTATATTAATACCAGTCTCTGTCAGTTAACATGTTATATTAATACCAGTCTCTGTCAGAGTTAACATGTTATATTAATACCAGTCTCTGTCAGAGTTAACATGTCATATTAATACCAGTCTAACTGAAGTCCCCCCCCCAGGGCCCCTCTCCTCGCTCCAAACCAAAGAGTGACAATGGGAGGAACAAGCAGTCTAACCAGTCCAGCCACTCTCCTCCCCAGTATAAACTCCACAGTTTCAGTCTACTGCACTACGATAAGGAGAGACTGGAGAGACAGGTGTGTTTTCATTCTCTCTTCTTCTCTGTCTATCTTTCATTTTCCTCTCCTCGTCTCCGTGGGAACGTTTACTCTAGATCTGTTCAGAATTGGAGGTAGCCAATCTATGCTGTGATTGGTCTAAGATGATGTCAATCACCCTGTGTGTCCGTCAGATTGGTGATTACAGGAAGAGTAGGCGGGATCCTCCGTCTGACCTGGTACAGCAACACAAGGAGGTCACACACAGGCTGCAGTGGCAGAAAGCCCAGCTAGAGAGAGGCTCCCCTACTCTACTGTCAGGTAACACAGACACACACACACACACACACACAGGCTGCAGGGGCAGAAAGCCCAGCTAGAGAGAGCCTCCCCTACTCTACTGTCAGGTAACACAGACACACACACACACACACACAGGCTGCAGTGGCAGAAAGCCCAGCTAGAGAGAGCCTCCCCTACTCTACTGTCAGGTAACACACACACACACACACACACACACAGGCTGCAGTGGCAGAAAGCTCAGCTAGAGAGAGGCTCCCCTACTCTACTGTCAGGTAACACAGACACACACACAGACACACAGACACACACACAGAGACACAGACACACACACAGGCTGCAGTGGCAGAAAGCCCAGCTAGAGAGAGGCTCAACATACTCCTCTATATATTTATCTCTGTCCCTCCCTCCCTCAATCCATCCATCTCTCTCTCCCTCCATCCATCTCTCTCTCCATCTCCATCATCTCTCTCTCTATCTCCATCCATCCATCCATCCATCTCTCTCTCTCTCACTCTATCCCTCTCTCGCTCCCTTAATCCATCTCTCTCTCTCCATCTCTCTCGCATCTCCCTCACTCCATCCATCTCTCTCTCATCTCCCTCCCTCCATCATGTCTCTCTCTCTCTCATCTCCCTCCCTCCATCATGTCTCTCTCTCCCCGTCTCTCTCTCTCTCTCTCTCTCTCTCTCTCTGTCTCTCTGTAGAGTATGAGAATATTTTGCAGCGTTTTGCCCAGGGCCTTGCTGAGTCAGTGAAGAGGTTTTCCAGCCAAGGCAACAGGGTGAGCAAAGGGTCAGGGTTGTGTGTTTGTGTTACAGCGTGTTTGTCTGTGTGTAACGTGTCCCTCTGCCTATTCAGGATGCTGCTAAGGACGCTCTAGGACGGCTGAAGATGGTGGAGACTGAGGTAAACACTGTTATATACAGACAGTGTTAGGTACACCACCTCGTACACCGACATGGTCAGCTCCTACAGACAGTGTTAGGTACACCACCTGGTACACCGACATGGTCAGCTCCTACAGACAGTGTTAGGTACACCACCTGGTACACCGACATGGTCAGCTCCTACAGACAGTGTTAGGTACACCACCTGGTACACCGACATGGTCAGCTCCTACAGACAGTGTTAGGTACACCACCTCGTACACCGACATGGTCAGCTCCTACAGACAGTGTTAGGTACACCACCTGGTACACCGACATGGTCAGCTCCTACAGACAGTGTTAGGTACACCACCTGGTACACCGACATGGTCAGCTCCTACAGACAGTGTTAGGTACACCACCTCGTACACCGACATGGTCAGCTCCTACAGACAGTGTTAGGTACACAGGTACACCACCTGGTACACCGACATGGTCAGCTCCTACAGACAGTGTTAGGTACACCACCTGGTACACCGACATGGTCAGCTCCTACAGACAGTGTTAGGTACACCACCTGGTACACCGACATGGTCAGCTCCTACAGACAGTGTTAGGTACATCACCTCGTACACCGACATGGTCAGCTCCTACAGACAGTGTTAGGTACACCACCTGGTACACCGACATGGTCAGCTCCTACAGACAGTGTTAGGTACACCACCTCGTACACCGACATGGTCAGCTCCTACAGACAGTGTTGGGTACACCACCTGGTACACCGACATGGTCAGCTCCTACAGACAGTGTTAGGTACACCACCTCATACACCGACATGGTCAGCTCCTACAGACAGTGTTAGGTACACCACCTGGTACACCGACATGGTCAGCTCCTACAGACAGTGTTAGGTACACCGACATGGTCAGCTCCTACAGACAGTGTTAGGTACACCACCTGGTACACCGACATGGTCAGCTCCTACAGACAGTGTTAGGTACACCACCTGGTACACCGACATGGTCAGCTCCTACAGACAGTGTTAGGTACACCACCTGGTACACCGACATGGTCAGCTCCTACAGACAGTGTTAGGTACACCACCTGGTACACCGACATGGTCAGCTCCTACAGACAGTGTTAGGTACACCACCTGGTACACCGACATGGTCAGCTCCTACAGACAGTGTTAGGTACACCACCTGGTACACCGACATGGTCAGCTCCTACAGACAGTGTTGGGTACACCGACATGGTCAGCTCCTACAGACAGTGTTGGGTACACCACCTCGTACACCGATATGGTCAGCTCCTACAGACAGTGTTAGGTACACCACCTCGTACACCGACATGGTCAGCTCCTACAGACAGTGTTAGGTACACCACCTGGTACACCGACATGGTCAGCTCCTACAGACAGTGTTGGGTACACCACCTCGTACACCGACATGGTCAGCTCCTACAGACAGTGATGGGTACACCACCTGGTACACCGACATGGTCAGCTCCTACAGACAGTGTTAGGTACACCACCTGGTACACCGACATGGTCAGCTCCTACAGACAGTGTTAGGTACACCACCTGGTACACCGACATGGTCAGCTCCTACAGACAGTGTTAGGTACACCACCTGGTACACCGACATGGTCAGCTCCTACAGACAGTGTTAGGTACACCACCTCGACATGGTCAGCTCCTACAGACAGTGTTGGGTACACCACCTCGTACACCGACATGGTCAGCTCCTACAGACAGTGTTAGGTACACCACCTGGTACACCGACATGGTCAGCTCCTACAGACAGTGTTAGGTACACCACCTCGTACACCGACATGGTCAGCTCCTACAGACAGTGAGCCACCTGTCCAGGGCTTGATATATGCAGGCAGACAGGCATCGAGGCATTCAGTTACTGTTCCATTGAACGTTACAATGGGCAAAACTAGTGACCTAAGAGACTCTGAGCGTGGTATGATCGTTGGTGCCAGGTACACCGGATACAGTGTCTCAGAAACGTCCCTCTGTAATGGTGGGGGATCCATGGCCCCATCCTGCCTGGTGTCAACGGTACAGACTGGGGGTGTAATGGTGGGGGGATCCATGGCCCCATCCTGCCTGGTGTCAACGGTACAGACTGTGGGTGTAATGGTGGGGGATCCATGGCCCCATCCTGCCTGGTGTCAACGGTACAGACTGGGGGTGTAATGGTGGGGGGATCCATGGCCCCATCCTGCCTGGTTTCAACGGTACAGACTGGGGGCGGTGGTGTAATGGTGGGGGATCCATGGCCCCATCCTGCCTGGTGTCAACGGTACAGACTGGGGGTGTAATGGTGGGGGATCCATGGCCCCATCCTGCCTGGTGTCAACGGTACAGACTGGGGGTGTAATGGTGGGGGATCCATGGCCCCATCCTGCCTGGTGTCAACGGTACAGACTGGGGGTGTAATGGTGGGGGATCCATGGCCCCATCCTGCCTGGTGTCAGCGGTACAGACTGGGGTGTAATGGTGGGGGATCCATGGCCCCGTCCTGCCTGGTGTCAACGGTACAGACTGGGGCGTAATGGTGGGGGGATCCATGGCCCCATCCTGCCTGGTGTCAACGGTACAGACTGGGGTGTAATGGTGGGGGATCCATGGCCCCATCCTGCCTGGTGTCAGCGGTACAGACTGGGGGTGTAATGGTGGGGGGATCCATGGCCCCATCCTGCCTGGTGTCAACGGTACAGACTGGGGGTGTAATGGTGGGGGATCCATGGCCCCGTCCTGCCTGGTGTCAACGGTACAGACTGGGGGCGGGGGTGTAATGGTGGGGGGATCCATGGCCCCATCCTGCCTGGTGTCAACGGTATAGACTGGGGGTGTAATGGTGGGGGGATCCATGGCCCCATCCTGCCTGGTGTCAACAGTACAGACTGGGGGTGTAATGGTGGGGGGATCCATGGCCCCATCCTGCCTGGTGTCAGCGGTACAGACTGGGGGTGTAATGGTGGTGGGATCCATGGCCCCATCCTGCCTGGTGTCAGCGGTACAGACTGGGGGTGTAATGGTGGGGGGATCCATGGCCCCATCCTGCCTGGTGTCAGCGGTACAGACTGGGGGTGTAATGGTGGGGAAATGTCTTCCTGTCACACGTTAGTAACGATTCCACGCCCCAAAGAAGTTAGGCTGTTCTGGCGGCAAAGGGGGCTCTGACCTGGTACTAGATGGATATACCTAATAATCTGTACATATGAGTGTATATATGACTGTATGTCTGAGTTTACACAGGCAGCCCAATTCTGATCTTTTTACTTTTTATTAGCAAAAGATCTGATCTGACTGGTCAAAATAAAAATACAAAAAATACCAATTAGTGTCAAAAGATCAGAACTGACTGCCTGTTTAAACAGCCTGTATTCATCGGACCACATCGTGTATACGAGCACCATGTGATGTGTAATATCATTTAGTTTGAATTGTATCTGACACCTACCCCTTGCCCTCCTCTCTCCCAATCTCCTTCTCTCCCTCACCTCCTCTCATTTCCTCCCTCACCTCCTCTCTCTCCTCTCCTATCCTCCCTCACCTCCACTCCTTTCCTCTCTCACCTCTCCTATCCTCCCTCACATCCACTCCTTCCTTCCTTCCTTCCCTGCCTCACCTCTCCCTCTTTCTCTCACTCTCATCTCCACTCCTTCTCTCCCCATCTCTTCTCACTCCCCTTCTCCTCTCCCCATCTAATTTTTCCTCCCTCTCTCCTTCCCTCTCTCTCTCTCCCTCCCTCCTCCCCTCTCTCTCTCTCTCTCTCCCCATCTCATTTTTTCCTCCTCTCTCTCTCCCTCCCTCCCCCTCTCTCTCTCTCTCTCCCCATCTCATTTTTTCCTCCTCTCTCTCTCTCTCTGTCTCTCTCTCTCCATTCGTCAGTTGGAATCTCTCAAGAGGAAACGCCTGGTCTGAGAAGAGGAGGACAGAGGGACTGGAGAGTTGTCTGGAGTACTGTTATGTTACTCACACAGACACAGCCAATCACCTTCAACATCTTCCTGCCGCTCCTCTGCTCCTCTCTGCCTCCTCCACTAATGTTCTTCCTTTTACTCTGTTCTTTACTTTGTATTGTCATTCATTCAATCAGTTAGGAAGAAGAACCCGTTTGAGTAAAACAGGGCTGCCTCCCAAATGGCACCCTATTCCCTATATAGTGCACTACTTTAGACCAGGGCCCATAGGGACTAATATAGGGAATAGGGCACCATTGAGATACACGGCAGAATGGAATCCTGTGAGATTGATAGTGACATGAAGACAGAATGCAGGGCAGGACAGAGAAAGGCTTATTTGCACTTGAAAACACTACAGATTATTACCAAAACCCTGCCGCCTTCACTATAGTCTTTAAAGTCCTTCAATGGGTCTCTCTCTTTCTCTCTGTTCAGAGAGTGGTGTGTGTAACTCCTGGTCTCCGCATTGTGTGTGTGTGTGTGCGTGCGATGTTAATGAGCTTAATCTAATCTGTCTGCTCCACTATTCCCAGATTACTGTAATATGACCCGTTTGGTGCCGTGTGATATGGGAACTACACGGAAACGGGAACTATATCCCATAATGAGGGATTAGCTAACACTGGTGTCGCCATGGAGACGTCTCATTCAGGGAAGTGAGGAGAGGAGGTACCCCAGGGGTTAAATTGAAGAGGACAGGATTAGAATTCGTGTAGAACAGACCAGTAGCTGTAAAACCCACGGGATTATCTGTGAATTGGGATAGAGGTTCTCTATTCATTGTAATGCTATGGTGCGGAGTCTGGGAGCCCGTTTAAAAGGACCCCTCTTATAGGACCATATTTAGCCTATTGTGATGTCATCAATTAGGCTTGCGTCATGTCACTATGACGTCATCAGTTAGAATGTCCATCACCACATTGTGAAGTCATCAGTTAGAGGGTGTGTTCCTCTGTTCAGACGTTGCTGACGCCAGATCTTACATCGCCTGGATAGGTATTTTACAGATCAGCTAAACACATCACATGTTAAAGCAATCTGGTGCAACCAGTGGTTGATGCATGTGACATCTGAGCAGAGAGACGCAACCAGAATGATTAACAAAGGATCGCTTCATCTGGTTGTGATGTCATCAGTTGGAATGTTCTACAAAGGGCTACATCCAATTATGATGTCAGAATCCCAGAATAAAGCACTATGAGTAAACTGTCACTATACCCTGAATCAGAACCTGAAGCAGATACAGTATGTGACTTCACCCGTGTCCAAGCTGGCCTGATGTCGGCCCCAAATCCTACAGGGATCCTCTAAGAATGAGAAGAAGAGGCTTCAGTGCACTTCCTGTTCCTCGTTCCGAATGTCATGGGCAGGAAATGCGCGCTTTACTTCTTACTGACTTCCAGACAGGCAGAGAGAGGGACAGACGGGCAGAGAGAGGGACAGACGGGCAGAGAGAGGGACAGACGGGCAGAGAGAGGGACAGACGGACAGAGAGAGGGACAGACGGGCAGAGAGAGGGACAGACGGGCAGAGAGAGGGACAGACGGGCAGAGAGAGGGACAGACGGGCAGAGAGAGGGACAGACGGACAGAGAGAGGGACAGACGGACAGAGAGAGGGACAGAGAGAGGGACAGACGGGCAGAGAGAGGGACAGACGGACAGAGAGAGGGACAGACGGGCAGAGAGAGGGACAGACGGACAGAGAGAGGGACAGACGGGCAGAGAGAGGGACAGACGGGCAGAGAGAGGGACAGACGGGCAGAGAGAGGGACAGACGGGCAGAGAGAGGGACAGACGGACAGAGAGAGGGACAGACGGGCAGAGAGAGGGACAGACGGGCAGAGAGAGGGACAGACGGGCAGAGAGAGGGACAGACGGGCAGAGAGAGGGACAGACGGACAGAGAGAGGGACAGACGGGCAGAGAGAGGGACAGAGAGAGGGACAGACGGGCAGAGAGAGGGACAGACGGGCAGAGAGAGGGACAGACGGGCAGAGAGAGGGACAGACGGACAGAGAGAGGGACAGACGGGCAGAGAGAGGGACAGACGGGCAGAGAGAGGGACAGACGGACAGAGAGAGGGACAGAGGGGACACAGGCAGAGCTTGTCAGAGGGGACACTGTTTAGTCAGTGTGGTTTGGTCATGGTGGGCCGGAGACCACAGCTGCCTATAGTGTTGAGGTCAGCCCCTTTTCTCAGATTTTGGGTAGAGAAAGGAGGTCTCCTCCTGTACCCCTCTATATACCCAGACACCCTGAGGTCTCCTCCTGTACCCCTCTATATACCCAGACACCCTGAGGTCTCCTCCTCTACCCCTCTATATACCCAGACACCCTGAGGTCTCTTCCTGTACCCCTCTATATACCCAAACACCCTGTGGTCTCCTCCTCTACCCCTCTATATACCCAGACACCCTGAAGTCTCCGCCTCTACCCCTCTATAGACCCAGACACCCTGAGGTCTCCTCCTCTACCCCTCTATAGACCCAGACACCCTGAGGTCTCCTCCTCTACCCCTCTATAGACCCAGACACCATGTGGTCTCCTCCTCTACCCCTCTATATACCCAGACACCCTGAGGTCTCCTCCTCTAACCCTCTATAGACCCAGACACCCTGAGGTCTCCTCCTCTACCCCTCTATATACCCAGACACCCTGTGGTCTCCTCCTCTACCCCTCTATATACCCAGACACCCTGAGGTCTCCTCCTGTACCCCTCTATATACCCAGACACCCTGTGGTCTCCTCCTCTACCCCTCTATAGACCCAGACACCCTGAGGTCTCCTCCTCTACCCCTCTATATACCCAGACACCCTGAGGTCTCCTCCTCTACCCCTCTATATACCCAGACACCCTGAGGTCTCATCCTCTACCCCTCTATATACCCAGACACCCTGAGGTCTCCTCCTCTAACCCTTTATAGACCCAGACACCCTGAGGTCTCCTCCTCTACCCCTCTATATACCCAGACACCCTGTGGTCTCCTCCTCTACCCCTCTATATACCCAGACACCCTGTGGTCTCCTCCTCTACCCCTCTATATACCCAGACACCCTGTGGTCTCCTCCTCTACCCCTCTATAGACCCAGACACCCTGAGGTCTCCTCCTGTACCCCTCTATATACCCAGACACCCTGTGGTCTCCTCCTCTACCCCTCTATATACCCAGACACCCTGTGGTCTCCTCCTCTACCCCTCTATATACCCAGACACCCTGAGGTCTCCTCCTCTACCCCTCTATATACCCAGACACCCTGAGGTCTCCTCTACCCCTCTATAGACCCAGACACCCTGGGTTCTCCTCCTCTACCCCTCTAAAGACCCAGACACCCTGAGGTCTCCTCCTCTACCCCTCTATATACCCAGACACCCTGGGGTCTCCTCCTGTACCCCTCTATATACCCAGACACCCTGAGGTCTCCTCCTCTACCCCTCTATATACCCAGACACCCTGAGGTCTCCTCCTCTACCCCTCTATATACCCAGACACCCTGAGGTCTCCTCCTCTACCCCTCTATATACCCAGACACCCTGAGGTCTCCTCCTGTACCCCTCTATATACCCAGACACCCTGAGGTCTCCTCCTCTACCCCTCTATAGACCCAGACACCCTGAGGTCTCCTCCTCTACCCCTCTATAGACCCAGACACCCTGAGGTCTCCTCCTCTACCCCTCTATAGACCCAGACACCCTGAGTAGCCTACTGTAGTGTGATCTGTCTCTGTATCCACAGCATCTGAGTTGGAATGCTGATCCAGGATCAGGTTCCAACCTGTCCATATAATCTGATTCATTATGAGCTAAAAGGCTAAACTGATCCTACATTATGAATCACCCATCACTAGATCTACTCTGAGAAGCTTTGAGGATACAAGCCGAGTCCCCCAGTCCTGGTGGCTAAACTGATCCCAGATCAACACTGCTGCTCTGAGAAGCTTTGTGGAAACAGGCCCAGTCCCCCAGGCCTGGTGGCTAAACTGATCCCAGATCAACACTGCTGCTCTGAGAAGCTTTGTGGAAACAGGCCCAGTCCCCCAGGCCTGGTGGCTAAACTGATCCCAGATCAGCACTGCTGCTCTGAGAAGCTTTGTGGAAACAGGCCCAGTCCCCCAGGCCTGGTGGCTAAACTGATCCCAGATCAGCACTGCTGCTCTGAGAAGCTTTGTGGAAACAGGCCCAGTCCCCCAGGCCTGGTGGCTAAACTGATCCCAGATCAGCACTGCTGCTCTGAGAAGCTTTGAGGATACAGGCCCAGGCCTGGTGGCTAAACTGATCCCAGATCAGCACTGCTGCTCTGAGAAGCTTTGTGGAAACAGGCCCAGTCCCCCAGGCCTGGTGGCTAAACTGATCCCAGATCAACACTGCTGCTCTGAGAAGCTTTGTGGAAACAGGCCCAGTCCCCCAGGCCTGGTGGCTAAACTGATCCCAGATCAACACTGCTGCTCTGAGAAGCTTTGTGGAAACAGGCCCAGTCCCCAGTCCTGGTGGCTAAACTGATCCCAGATCAGCACTGCTGCTCTGAGAAGCTTTGTGGATACAGGCCCAGTCCCCCAGGCCTGGTGGCTAAACTGATCCCAGATCAACACTGCTGCTCTGAGAAGCTTTGAGGATACAGGCCCAGTCCTGGTGGCTAAACTGATCCCAGATCAACACTGCTGCTCTGAGAAGCTTTGAGGATACAGGCCCAGTCCCCCAGGCCTGGTGGCTAAACTGATCCCAGATCAACACTGCTGCTCTGAGAAGCTTTGAGGATACAGGCCCAGTCCTGGTGGCTAAACTGATCCCAGATTTTTGTTTTGTTTGTTTTTTATGTTAAAAACATGTATCCATTGTTGGCAATCAGTCAGAAAAGACCTGTTAATATATTATATATACAGCATTGACTATGGCTCTATTTTTAAATGAAGAACGTGTGTGTGTCTAAAGGTGGTGGATAATGAACTATTAACTGGCATTATAATGATGTGGTCAAATGTCTTGGGAGGGGAATCATGGATGGATTAAAATACCAGAATGAATTAAGCCTGTATATTGTGTTTAATTTATTTGTGAGTGTGAGAGTGAGTGTGAGAGTGAGAGAGTGAGTGTGAGAGAGAGAATAAATAAATAAATACCGGTGGTGTTTCCAGACACCAGTATTGCCTACATCACCTCTCTAGACTGACTATAGTATATAGCTCAGTATACAGCTAGTCAAGTCTCTATAGACTATAAATCAGTATATCGCTCCAGAGAGGACTATAGTACAGTCTATACAGAGGGCTATAGTAGTCTGCAGAGGGCTATAGTACAGTCTATACAGAGGGCTATAGTAGTCTGCAGAGGGCTATAGTACAGTCTACAGAGAGGGCTATAGTACAGTCTATACAGAGAGGACTATAGTACAGTCTATACAGAGGGCTATAGTAGTCTGCAGAGGGCTATAGTACAGTCTATACAGAGGGCTATAGTACAGTCTATACAGAGAGGGCTATAGTACAGTCTATACAGAGGGCTATAGTACAGTCTATACAGAGAGGACTATAGTACAGTCTATACAGAGGGCTACAGTACAGTCTATACAGAGGGCTATAGTACAGTCTATACAGAGAGGACTATAGTACAGTCTATACAGAGGGCTACAGTACAGTCTATACAGAGGGCTATAGTACAGTCCATACAGAGGGCTATAGTACAGTCAGTTTATACAGAGGGCTATAGTACAGTCAGTTTATACAGAGGGCTATAGTACAGTCTATACAGAGGGCTATAGTACAGTCAGTCTATACAGAGGGCTATAGTACAGTCTATACAGAGGGCTATAGTACAGTCTATATAGAGAGGACTATAGTACAGTCTATACAGAGGGCTATAGTACAGTCTATACAGAGAGGACTATAGTACAGTCTATACAGAGGACTATAGTACAGTCTATACAGAGAGGACTATAGTACAGTCTATACAGAGGGCTATAGTACAGTCTATATAGAGAGGACTATAGTACAGTCTATACAGAGGGCTATAGTACAGTCTATATAGAGAGGACTATAGTACAGTCTATACAGAGGGCTATAGTACAGTCTATATAGAGAGGACTATAGTACAGTCTATACAGAGAGGACTATAGTACAGTATATATAGAGAGGACTATAGTACAGTCTATACAGAGGGCTATAGTACAGTCTATATAGAGAGGACTATAGTACAGTCTATACAAAGACGACTATAGTACAGTCTATACAGAGGGCTATAGTACAGTATATACAGAGGACTATAGTACAGTCTATACAGAGAGGGCTATAGTAGTCTATATAGAGAGGACCAAAGTACAGTCTATATAGAGAGGACTATAGTACAGTCTATACAGAGAGGACTATAGTACAGTCTATACAGAGGACTATAGTACAGTCTATATAGAGAGGACTATAGTACAGTCTATACAGAGGACTATAGTACAGTCTATACAGAGAGGGCTATAGTACAGTCTATACAGAGAGGACTATAGTACAGTCTATATAGAGAGGACTATAGTACAGTCTATATAGAGAGGGCTATAGTACAGTCTATACAGAGGACTATAGTACAGTCTATACAGAGAGGACTATAGTACAGTCTATACAGAGAGGACTATAGTACAGTCTATACAGAGGACTATAGTACAGTCTATACAAAGAGGACTATAGTACAGTCTATACAGAGAGGACTATAGTGCAGTGAGGACTATAGTACAGTCTATACAGAGAGGACTATAGTACAGTCTATACAGAGAGGACTATAGTACAGTATATACAGAGAGGACTATAGTACAGTCTATACAGAGAGGACTATACAAAGAGGACTATAGTACAGTCTATACAGAGGACTATAGTACAGTCTATACAGAGAGGACTATAGTACAGTCTATACAGAGAGGGCTATAGTACAGTCTATATAGAGAGGACTATAGTACAGTCTATACAGAAGACTATAGTACAGTCTATACAGAGAGGACTATAGTACAGTCTATACAGAGAGGGCTATAGTACAGTCTATACAGAGAGGACTATAGTACAGTCTATACAGAGAGGACTATAGTACAGTCTATACAGAGAGGGCTATAGTACAGTCTATACAGAGAGGACTATAGTACAGTCTATACAGAGAGGACTATAGTACAGTCTATACAGAGAGGACTATAGTACAGTATATACAGAGAGGACTATAGTACAGTCTATACAGAGAGGACTATACAAAGAGGACTATAGTACAGTCTATACAGAGGACTATACAAAGAGGACTATAGTACAGTCTATACAGAGGACTATAGTACAGTCTATACAGAGAGGACTATAGTACAGTCTATATAGAGAGGACTATAGTACAGTCTATACAGAAGACTATAGTACAGTCTATACAGAGAGGACTATAGTACAGTCTATACAGAGGGCTATAGTACAGTCTATACAGAGAGGACTATAGTACAGTCTATACAGAGAGGACTATAGTACAGTCTATACAGAGAGGACTATAGTACAGTCTATACAGAGAGGGCTATAGTACAGTCTATACAGAGGACTATAGTACAGTCTATACAGAGAGGGCTATAGTACAGTCTATACAGAGAGGTTTATTATGTTGTATATAGCTCAGACTGTAGCGCTAGTCTAGTCTGTACAGTATAATCTGTCTAGCTCTATAGCTGCAGAGAGAGGACTAGACAATGGCTTCAGTATGTTCCTTCGTTCTCCCTAAACCCCGAGATGAGAGGGGGCTGCAGCCTGCTCCGTTGTTGAAGGGTAAGAAAGAGCACCGGCTCAACTCCTCCAGTTACGCTAATACATTTGATCTGAACGCTACGTGTCTACAAACAAAACAGAGGGCAGAGAGGGAGAGAAGAGAGAAGAGGGGGAGAAGAGAGAAGAGGGGGAGAAGGGAGGGAGAAGAGAGAAGAGGGGGAGAAGGGAGAAGAGAGAAGAGAGAGAGAAGAGAGAAGAGAGGGAGAAGGGAGGGAGAAGAGAGAAGAGAGAAGAGGGGGAGAAGGGGGAAGAGAGCAGGCCTGTCACCGCTGAAAAAGAGCGCGCGAGAGGTGGGCGTGGACAAAGTTCGGAAAGGCAGGGTCGGTTTCCTGCCGGGGTAAAGCACGTGGTTCCGTATGTGTGTCAGACATAGGTTTTCTGAGCTCCCCCTCTCTTTTTCCCCCCCAGACAGTTAATATTCATTTTCCAGCACTTTTATCCTCTACCAACCCACGACGATTCGAAACGACAACCGGGAGGAGTGTGTGTGTGTTGTGCTATCTGATCCATCTCGTTCGCGGGTCATGACGCTCGAGGCGATCCGTTACCGGGCCGGGTCTCTGCAGATTCTTAACCAGCTGCTCCTACCGCAGGAGACTGTGTTCGACGAGGTCCGCACAGTGCAGGACGGCTATGAAGCGATAAAGTCCATGAAGGTAAGAAATATCACTCTCTGTCTTCTCCCTCGTTCGTTTCCTGTCCGATTCCACGCTCACTACGTGTCACCTCCCCGTGTGTGTGTGTTTCTAGTTAGCAGTGTTTCCACCACAGTGTGTGTAGCTATGCTGACTACGGGTGTCTTTGTGTCAGACAGGGTGGGTATTTAGTGTGAGCTGTGCACCCTGCCCTCGGTTCTGTCACAGAGCATATCTGGGCGGTATTGTGCGAAGGGCTTGTGGCCTGTGACAGGCTCTTTGTTGAAGTCCAGGGCCTGTGTGTTTTGACCGTCCCTGCTATTTCCACCGATTACTACCGTCCGCAGCGCCGTATTGCATGGAATAGCGGCCCCGGTGTGGACGCTCGAGGTTGGATCACACACACAGTGTGTCACTCGTTCGTTTTAACCGGCCCGGTTTCTCAATTTAACGTGATCCTAAGTGACAATGGATCCAATTATTTATTTACCGTTTAACGTTAACCCGTGCCACCGACAAAACCACCGTGCCAGGTATCCGCACCCACCCATGAAAACGCCCACCCCCTTCGCTCCCTTTATCTTGCTCTCACTGTAAAGATTGTCTATGCATTATTAATGACCGACTCCCGGGGTTTTGTTCGCTCCTGCAGTCGGTGCTCTGCCGCTTGTTGACTCCTTTTATTAGTGTTTGGCGACGGCTTTTATCAGAGCGGTTCTGATGAGGAGAGGTGTTTTGTTGATCGTCAAATAGACTAGTTCTCTTATCTTTTTATTCTTCATAATAAACCTCCTTCCATTGATACAGACACCCTCTCTTCATCTCCCTCTTTGTCTCTCTCACACACACACACTGAGATACTCTCCATCTGAGCATCAGTCCAACTTCAGACCTGTGATGGAACGCCTCTTAAACAGTATGATGTCGTCATGGTGATAGTAATGGTAGTGTCTCTGGGGATGGATGATACCAAGCTGCCGCTGATCTCACACACTGGTGACGTCACACACCACTACTCACTGTCCTGCTGTCTGTGTGTCCTGACTATCGCCCTGCTTTGTGTCGGCAGGTAGCCTGGTGGTTAGAGGGTTGGGCGTGTGTGTACAGTCCTGTCTGGTATAGCCTGCATACGATCCTGTCTGGTATTGCCTGCATACGGTCCTGTCTGGTGTTGTCTGCATACGGTCCTGTCTGGTATTGCCTGCATATGGTCCTGTCTGGTATTGCCTGCATACGGTCCTGTCTGGTATAGCCTGCATACGGTCCTTTCCTGTCTGGTATTGCCTGCATACGGTCCTGTCTGGTATTGCCTGCATACGGTCCTGTCTGGTATTGCCTGCATACGGTCCTGTCTGGTATAGCCTGCATACGGTCCTGTCTGGTGTTGCCTGCATACGGTCCTGTCTGGTATAGCCTGCATACGGTCCTGTCTGGTATAGCCTGCATACGGTCCTGTCTGGTATAGCCTGCATACGGTCCTGTCTGGTATTGCCTGCATACGGTCCTGTCTGGTATTGCCTGCATACGGTCCTGTCTGGTGTTGTCTGCATACGGTCCTGTCTGGTATAGCCTGCATACGGTCCTGTCTGGTGTTGCCTGCATACGGTCCTGTCTGGTATTGCCTGCATACGGTCCTGTCGGGTGTTGCCTGCATACGGTCCGGTCTGGTGTTGCCTGCATACGGTCCTGTCTGGTATTGCCTGCATACGGTCCTGTCTGGTATAGCCTGCATACGGTCCTGTCTGGTATAGCCTCGTACTGCATAGTTTCAGTCTTCTGGACAGGAGAGTTCTAGAGGAGTGTGGGGGTTCCAGCAGGCGAGGAGAGATGGGAGGAGACAGGTGTATGATAAAGACCAATGAGAGAGTTCGATAGACACACAGGTCCTCCCTCTCTGGTTTACCTGGAGGATTACAAGAAATGTTCAAAGGCTCAATTCCAATATGATGTCTGGTTCCCTCTCCATTCCCCCCCCCCCCCATTCCTTCTCCATCCCTCCATTCCCTCTCCATTCCCCCCCCCCCCCATTCCTTCTCCATCCCTCCATTCCTTCTCCATTCCTTCTCCCCCTCCTTTCCTTCTCTCCCTCCAGGTACGGGGGGCTCCTGCCATCGCCATCGTAGGCTGTCTGAGCCTGGCAGTGGAGCTGCGCGCAGGTGCCGGGGGCAACGACCCTGTGACCTTCATCCGGGAGTCTCTGTGTCACCTGACTTCTGCAAGACCCACAGCCGTCAATATGGGCCGGGCCGCCCGAGAACTGATGGAGTTTGCCGAGAACGAGAGCATGGAGAAAAACCCAGAACAACTCACAGAGAGGTATGGAGAGAGGGATGGATGTAGGGAGGGAGGGATGGATGTAGAGGGGGAGGGATGGATGTAGAGGGATAGAGAGAGGGATGGATGTAGGGAGAGAGAGAGGGTGCGATGAATGTAGAGAGAGAGGGATGGATGTAGGGAGAGAGAGAGGGTGCGATGAATGTAGAGAGAGAGGGATGGATGTAGGGAGAGAGAGGGTGCGATGAATGTAGAGAGAGAGGGATGGATGTAGGGAGAGAGAGAGGGTGCGATGAATGTAGAGAGAGAGAGATGGATGTAGGGAGAGAGAGAGGGTGCGATGAATGTAGAGAGAGAGGGATGGATGTAGGGAGAGAGCGAGGGGGAGACCCAGAGAGAGCGAGGGGAAGACCCAGAGAGAGCGAGGGGAAGACCCAGAGAGGTAGAGAGAGGGAGACCCAGAGAGGGAGACCCAGAGAGGGAGACCCAGAGAGAGAGAGAGGGAGACCCAGAGAGAGAGAGGGAGACCCAGAGAGAGAGAGGGAGACCCAGAGAGAGAGAGGGAGACCCAGAGAGGGAGACCCAGAGAGAGAGAGGGAGACCCAGAGAGAGTGAGGGAGACCCAGAGAGAGTGAGGGAGACCCAGAGAGAGTGAGGGAGACCCAGAGAGAGTGAGTGGAAGACCCAGAGAGAGAGAGAGGGAGACCCAGAGAGCGAGGGGGAGACCCAGAGAGCGAGGGGGAGACCCAGAGGGAGAGGGAGAGAGAGAGAGGGGGAGACCCAGAGAGGGAGAGGGAGACCCAGAGAGAGAGAGAGGGAAACCAGACAGTCAGAACATGAAAGTGGACTAAACTAAAGAGTAGATCAGAAGTTGAAAAGGGAAGACTGCTTTATGACAGACACTCCCTCTCCTCTAATCCCCGCCCATTCTGCAGTGTGATTGGCTGGATCGAGGAGATGCTGGAGCGGGATGTCAATGACAACAAGAAGATCGGTAACTACGGAGCTCAACACATCCTGTCTGGTGTTCCCCGAGACTCTGTCACTATCTTAACTCACTGCAACACCGGGTCACTGGCCACGGCAGGATACGGCACCGCACTGGGTAAGACAGAGTGTCTCTGTGCTCTAGTACCAGACTATAACCAGTGTGTCTCTGGGCTCTAGTACCAGACTATAACCAGTGTGTCTGGGCTCTAGTACCAGACTATAACCAGTGTCTCTGGGCTCTAGTACCAGACTATAACCAGTGTCTCTGGGCTCTAGTACCAGACTATAACCAGAGTCTCTGGGCTCTAGTACCAGACTATAACCAGTGTGTCTCTGTGCTCTAGTACCAGACTATAACCAGTGTCTCTGTGCTCTAGTACCAGACTATAACCAGAGTGTCTCTGTGCTCTAGTACCAGACTATAACCAGAGTGTCTCTGTGCTCTAGTACCAGACTATAACCAGTGTGTCTCTATGCTCTAGTACCAGACTATAACCAGTGTCTCTGGGCTCTAGTACCAGACTATAACCAGTGTCTCTGGGCTCTAGTACCAGACTATAACCAGTGTCTCTGGGCTCTAGTACCAGACTATAACCAGTGTCTCTGGGCTTTAGTACCAGACTATAACCAGAGTCTCTGGGCTCTAGTACCAGACTATAACCAGTGTCTCTGGGCTCTAGTACCAGACTATAACCAGTGTCTCTGGGCTCTAGTACCAGACTATAACCAGTGTCTCTGGGCTCTAGTACCAGACTATAACCAGTGTCTCTGGGCTCTAGTACCAGACTATAACCAGTGTCTCTGGGCTCTAGTACCAGACTATAACCAGAGTCTCTGGGCTCTAGTACCAGACTATAACCAGAGTGTCTCTGTGCTCTAGTACCAGACTATAACCAGTGTCTCTGGGCTCTAGTACCAGACTATAACCAGTGTCTCTGGGCTCTAGTACCAGACTATAACCAGTGTCTCTGGGCTCTAGTACCAGACTATAACCAGTGTCTCTGGGCTCTAGTACCAGACTATAACCAGAGTCTCTGGGCTCTAGTACCAGACTATAACCAGAGTGTCTCTGTGCTCTAGTACCAGACTATAACCAGTGTCTCTGGGCTCTAGTACCAGACTATAACCAGTGTCTCTGGGCTCTAGTACCAGACTATAACCAGTGTCTCTGGGCTCTAGTACCAGACTATAACCAGTGTCTCTGTGCTCTAGTACCAGACTATAACCAGAGTGTCTCTGTGCTCTAGTACCAGACTATAACCAGAGTGTCTCTAGTACCAGACTATAACCAGTGTCTCTATGCTCTAGTACCAGACTATAACCAGTGTCTCTGTGCTCTAGTACCAGACTATAACCAGTGTCTCTGGGCTCTAGTACCAGACTATAACCAGTGTCTCTGGGCTCTAGTACCAGACTATAACCAGTGTCTCTGGGCTCTAGTACCAGACTATAACCAGTGTCTCTGGGCTCTAGTACCAGACTATAACCAGTGTCTCTGGGCTCTAGTACCAGACTATAACCAGTGTCTCTGGGCTCTAGTACCAGACTATAACCAGTGTCTCTGGGCTCTAGTACCAGACTATAACCAGTGTCTCTGGGCTCTAGTACCAGACTATAACCAGTGTCTCTGGGCTCTAGTACCAGACTATAACCAGTGTCTCTGGGCTCTAGTACCAGACTATAACCAGAGTCTCTGGGCTCTAGTACCAGACTATAACCAGAGTGTCTCTGTGCTCTAGTACCAGACTATAACCAGTGTCTCTGGGCTCTAGTACCAGACTATAACCAGTGTCTCTGGGCTCTAGTACCAGACTATAACCAGTGTCTCTGGGCTCTAGTACCAGACTATAACCAGTGTCTCTGGGCTCTAGTACCAGACTATAACCAGAGTCTCTGGGCTCTAGTACCAGACTATAACCAGAGTGTCTCTGTGCTCTAGTACCAGACTATAACCAGTGTCTCTGGGCTCTAGTACCAGACTATAACCAGTGTCTCTGGGCTCTAGTACCAGACTATAACCAGTGTCTCTGGGCTCTAGTACCAGACTATAACCAGTGTCTCTGGGCTCTAGTACCAGACTATAACCAGAGTCTCTGGGCTCTAGTACCAGACTATAACCAGTGTCTCTGGGCTCTAGTACCAGACTATAACCAGTGTCTCTGTGCTCTAGTACCAGACTATAACCAGAGTGTCTCTGGGCTCTAGTACCAGACTATAACCAGTGTGTCTGTGCTCTAGTACCAGACTATAACCAGTGTCTCTGGGCTCTAGTACCAGACTATAACCAGTGTCTCTGGGCTCTAGTACCAGACTATAACCAGAGTGTCTCTGGGCTCTAGTACCAGACTATAACCAGAGTGTCTCTGGGCTCTAGTACCAGACTATAACCAGAGTGTCTCTGGGCTCTAGTACCAGACTATAACCAGTGTCTCTGTGCTCTAGTACCAGACTATAACCAGAGTCTCCGAGGTCTAGTACCAGACTATAACCAGAGTGTCTCTGGGCTCTAGTACCAGACTATAACCAGTGTCTCTGGGCTCTAGTACCAGACTATAACCAGAGTCTCTGTGCTCTAGTACCAGACTATAACCAGTGTGTCTGGGCTCTAGTACCAGACTATAACCAGTGTCTCTGTGCTCTAGTACCAGACTATAACCAGTGTCTCTGTGCTCTAGTACCAGACTATAACCAGTGTGTCTCTGGGCTCTAGTACCGACTATAACTATAACCAGAGTCTCTGTGCTCTAGTACCAGACTATAACCAGTGTGTCTCTGGGCTCTAGTACCAGACTATAACCAGTGTCTCTGGGCTCTAGTACCAGACTATAACCAGAGTGTCTCTGGGCTCTAGTACCAGACTATAACCAGTGTCTCTGGGCTCTAGTACCAGACTATAACCAGTGTCTCTGGGCTCTAGTACCAGACTATAACCAGTGTCTCTGGGCTCTAGTACCAGACTATAACCAGTGTGTCTCTGTGCTCTAGTACCAGAGTATAACCAGAGTGTCTCTGGGCTCTAGTACCAGACTATAACCAGAGTCTCTGGGCTCTAGTACCAGACTATAACCAGTGTGTCTCTGGGCTCTAGTACCAGACTATAACCAGAGTGTCTCTGGGCTCTAGTACCAGACTATAACCAGTGTGTCTCTGTGCTCTAGTACCAGACTATAACCAGAGTGTCTCTGGGCTCTAGTACCAGACTATAACCAGTGTGTCTCTGTGCTCTAGTACCAGACTATAACCAGAGTGTCTCTGGGCTCTAGTACCAGACTATAACCAGTGTCTCTGGGCTCTAGTACCAGACTATAACCAGTGTCTCTGGGCTCTAGTACCAGACTATAACCAGTGTCTCTGGGCTCTAGTACCAGACTATAACCAGAGTGTCTCTGTGCTCTAGTACCAGACTATAACCAGTGTGTCTGTGCTCTAGTACCAGACTATAACCAGTGTGTCTGGGCTCTAGTACCAGACTATAACCAGTGTGTCTGGGCTCTAGTACCAGACTATAACCAGTGTGTCTCTGTGCTCTAGTACCAGACTATAACCAGTGTCTCTGGGCTCTAGTACCAGACTATAACCAGTGTGTCTCTGTGCTCTAGTTCCAGACTATAACCAGAGTGTCTCTGGGCTCTAGTACCAGACTATAACCAGTGTGTCTCTGTGCTCTAGTTCCAGACTATAACCAGAGTGTCTCTGTGCTCTAGTACCAGACTATAACCAGTGTGTCTGTGCTCTAGTACCAGACTATAACCAGAGTGTCTGGGCTCTAGTACCAGACTATAACCAGTGTGTCTCTGTGCTCTAGTACCAGACTATAACCAGTGTGTCTCTGTGCTCTAGTACCAGACTATAACCAGTGTGTCTCTGTGCTCTAGTACCAGACTATAACCAGAGTGTCTCTGGGCTCTAGTACCAGACTATAACCAGAGTGTCTCTGTGCTCTAGTACCAGACTATAACCGGTGTCTCTGGGCTCTAGTACCAGACTATAACCAGAGTGTCTCTGTGCTCTAGTACCAGACTATAACCAGAGTGTCTCTGTGCTCTAGTACCAGACTATAACCAGTGTCTCTGTGCTCTAGTACCAGACTATAACCAGTGTGTCTCTGTGCTCTAGTACCAGACTATAACCAGTGTCTCTGGGCTCTAGTACCAGACTATAACCAGTGTGTCTCTGTGCTCTAGTTCCAGACTATAACCAGTGTGTCTCTGTGCTCTAGTACCAGACTATAACCAGTGTGTCTCTGTGCTCTAGTTCCAGACTATAACCAGTGTGTCTCCATGCTCTAGTACCAGACTATAACCAGTGTCTCTGGGCTCTAGTACCAGACTATAACCAGTGTGTCTCTGTGCTCTAGTTCCAGACTATAACCAGTGTGTCTCCATGCTCTAGTACCAGACTATAACCAGTGTCTCCAGGTGTGGTGCGTTCCCTCCATGTTCTAGTACCAGACTATAACCAGTGTGTGTGTCTCCAGGTGTGGTGCGTTCCCTCCATGTTCTAGTACCAGACTATAACCAGTGTGTGTCTCCAGGTGTAGTGCGTTCCCTCCATGCTCTAGTACCAGACTATAACCAGTGTGTGTGTCTCCAGGTGTGGTGCGTTCCCTCCATTCTCTAGTACCAGACTATAACCAGTGTCTCCAGGTGTAGTGCGTTCCCTCCATGCTCTAGTACCAGACTATAACCAGTGTCTCCAGGTGTGGTGCGTTCCCTCCATGCTCTAGTACCAGACTATAACCAGTGTCTCCAGGTGTAGTGCGTTCCCTCCATGTTCTAGTACCAGACTATAACCAGTGTCTCCAGGTGTGGTGCGTCCCCTCCATGCTCTAGTACCAGACTATAACCAGTGTGTGTGTCTCCAGGTGTGGTGCGTTCCCTCCATGCTCTAGTACCAGACTATAACCAGTGTGTGTGTCTCCAGGTGTAGTGCGTTCCCTCCATGTTCTAGTACCAGACTATAACCAGTGTCTCCAGGTGTGGTGCGTTCCCTCCATGCTCTAGTACCAGACTATAACCAGTGTCTCCAGGTGTGGTGCATTCCCTCCATGTTCTAGTACCAGACTATAACCAGTGTCTCCAGGTGTGGTGCGTTCCCTCCATGTTCTAGTACCAGACTATAACCAGTGTGTGTGTCTCCAGGTGTGGTGCGTTCCCTCCATGTTCTAGTACCAGACTATAACCAGTGTGTGTGTCTCCAGGTGTGGTGCGTTCCCTCCATGCTCTAGTACCAGACTATAACCAGTGTCTCCAGGTGTAGTGCGTTCCCTCCATGCTCTAGTACCAGACTATAACCAGTGTGTGTGTCTCCAGGTGTGGTGCGTTCCCTCCATGCTCTAGTACCAGACTATAACCAGTGTCTCCAGGTGTGGTGCGTTCCCTCCATGCTCTAGTACCAGACTATAACCAGTGTCTCCAGGTGTAGTGCGTTCCCTCCATGCTCTAGTACCAGACTATAACCAGTGTCTCCAGGTGTGGTGCGTTCCCTCCATGCTCTAGTACCAGACTATAACCAGTGTGTGTGTCTCCAGGTGTGGTACGTTCCCTCCATGTTCTAGTACCAGACTATAACCAGTGTGTGTGTCTCCAGGTGTGGTACGTTCCCTCCATGTTCTAGTACCAGACTATAACCAGTGTGTGTGTCTCCAGGTGTGGTACGTTCCCTCCATGTTCTAGTACCAGACTATAACCAGTGTGTGTGTCTCCAGGTGTGGTGCGTTCCCTCCATGTTCTAGTACCAGACTATAACCAGTGTCTCCAGGTGTAGTGCGTTCCCTCCATGCTCTAGTACCAGACTATAACCAGTGTCTCCAGGTGTGGTGCGTTCCCTCCATGCTCTAGTACCAGACTATAACCAGTGTCTCCAGGTGTAGTGCGTTCCCTCCATGCTCTAGTACCAGACTATAACCAGTGTCTCCAGGTGTGGTGCGTTCCCTCCATGCTCTAGTACCAGACTATAACCAGTGTCTCCAGGTGTGGTGCGTTCCCTCCATGTTCTAGTACCAGACTATAACCAGTGTCTCCAGGTGTGGTGCGTTCCCTCCATGCTCTAGTACCAGACTATAACCAGTGTGTGTGTCTCCAGGTGTGGTGCGTTCCCTCCATGCTCTAGTACCAGACTATAACCAGTGTCTCCAGGTGTAGTGCGTTCCCTCCATGTTCTAGTACCAGACTATAACCAGTGTGTGTGTCTCCAGGTGTGGTGCGTTCCCTCCATGCTCTAGTACCAGACTATAACCAGTGTCTCCAGGTGTGGTGCGTTCCCTCCATGCTCTAGTACCAGACTATAACCAGTGTGTCTCTGTGCTCTAGTACCAGACTATAACCAGTGTCTCCAGGTGTAGTGCGTTCCCTCCATGTTCTAGTACCAGACTATAACCAGTGTGTGTCTCCAGGTGTGGTGCGTTCCCTCCATACTCTAGTACCAGACTATAACCAGTGTGTGTCTCCAGGTGTGGTGCGTTCCCTCCATGCTCTAGTACCAGACTATAACCAGTGTCTCCAGGTGTGGTGCGTTCCCTCCATGCTCTAGTACCAGACTATAACCAGTGTCTCCAGGTGTGGTGCGTTCCCTCCATGTTCTAGTACCAGACTATAACCAGTGTGTGTGTCTCCAGGTGTGGTGCGTTCCTCCATGTTCTAGTACCAGACTATAACCAGTGTGTGTCTCCAGGTGTGGTGCGTTCCCTCCATACTCTAGTACCAGACTATAACCAGTGTGTGTCTCCAGGTGTGGTGCGTTCCCTCCATGCTCTAGTACCAGACTATAACCAGTGTCTCCAGGTGTGGTGCGTTCCCTCCATGCTCTAGTACCAGACTATAACCAGTGTCTCCAGGTGTGGTGCGTTCCCTCCATGTTCTAGTACCAGACTATAACCAGTGTGTGTGTCTCCAGGTGTGGTGCGTTCCCTCCATGCTCTAGTACCAGACTATAACCAGTGTCTCCAGGTGTGGTGCGTTCCCTCCATGCTCTAGTACCAGACTATAACCAGTGTCTCCAGGTGTGGTGCGTTCCCTCCATGCTCTAGTACCAGACTATAACCAGTGTCTCCAGGTGTGGTGCGTTCCCTCCATGTTCTAGTACCAGACTATAACCAGTGTCTCCAGGTGTGGTGCGTTCCCTCCATGCTCTAGTACCAGACTATAACCAGTGTGTGTGTCTCCAGGTGTGGTGCGTTCCCTCCATGCTCTAGTACCAGACTATAACCAGTGTCTCCAGGTGTAGTGCGTTCCCTCCATGTTCTAGTACCAGACTATAACCAGTGTGTGTGTCTCCAGGTGTGGTGCGTTCCCTCCATGCTCTAGTACCAGACTATAACCAGTGTCTCCAGGTGTGGTGCGTTCCCTCCATGCTCTAGTACCAGACTATAACCAGTGTGTCTCTGTGCTCTAGTACCAGACTATAACCAGTGTCTCCAGGTGTAGTGCGTTCCCTCCATGTTCTAGTACCAGACTATAACCAGTGTGTGTCTCCAGGTGTGGTGCGTTCCCTCCATACTCTAGTACCAGACTATAACCAGTGTGTGTCTCCAGGTGTGGTGCGTTCCCTCCATGCTCTAGTACCAGACTATAACCAGTGTCTCCAGGTGTGGTGCGTTCCCTCCATGCTCTAGTACCAGACTATAACCAGTGTGTGTGTCTCCAGGTGTGGTGCGTTCCCTCCATGTTCTAGTACCAGACTATAACCAGTGTGTGTGTCTCCAGGTGTGGTGCGTTCCCTCCATGCTCTAGTACCAGACTATAACCAGTGTCTCCAGGTGTGGTGCGTTCCCTCCATGTTCTAGTACCAGACTATAACCAGTGTGTGTGTCTCCAGGTGTGGTGCGTTCCCTCCATGCTCTAGTACCAGACTATAACCAGTGTCTCCAGGTGTGGTGCGTTCCCTCCATGTTCTAGTACCAGACTATAACCAGTGTCTCCAGGTGTGGTGCGTTCCCTCCATGCTCTAGTACCAGACTATAACCAGTGTGTGTGTCTCCAGGTGTGGTGCGTTCCCTCCATGCTCTAGTACCAGACTATAACCAGTGTCTCCAGGTGTAGTGCGTTCCCTCCATGTTCTAGTACCAGACTATAACCAGTGTGTGTGTCTCCAGGTGTGGTGCGTTCCCTCCATGCTCTAGTACCAGACTATAACCAGTGTCTCCAGGTGTGGTGCGTTCCCTCCATGCTCTAGTACCAGACTATAACCAGTGTGTCTCTGTGCTCTAGTACCAGACTATAACCAGTGTCTCCAGGTGTAGTGCGTTCCCTCCATGTTCTAGTACCAGACTATAACCAGTGTGTGTCTCCAGGTGTGGTGCGTTCCCTCCATACTCTAGTACCAGACTATAACCAGTGTGTGTCTCCAGGTGTGGTGCGTTCCCTCCATGCTCTAGTACCAGACTATAACCAGTGTCTCCAGGTGTGGTGCGTTCCCTCCATGCTCTAGTACCAGACTATAACCAGTGTCTCCAGGTGTGGTGCGTTCCCTCCATGTTCTAGTACCAGACTATAACCAGTGTGTGTGTCTCCAGGTGTGGTGCGTTCCCTCCATGTTCTAGTACCAGACTATAACCAGTGTGTGTCTCCAGGTGTGGTGCGTTCCCTCCATACTCTAGTACCAGACTATAACCAGTGTGTGTCTCCAGGTGTGGTGCGTTCCCTCCATGCTCTAGTACCAGACTATAACCAGTGTCTCCAGGTGTGGTGCGTTCCCTCCATGCTCTAGTACCAGACTATAACCAGTGTCTCCAGGTGTGGTGCGTTCCCTCCATGTTCTAGTACCAGACTATAACCAGTGTGTGTGTCTCCAGGTGTGGTGCGTTCCCTCCATGCTCTAGTACCAGACTATAACCAGTGTCTCCAGGTGTGGTGCGTTCCCTCCATGCTCTAGTACCAGACTATAACCAGTGTCTCCAGGTGTGGTGCGTTCCCTCCATGCTCTAGTACCAGACTATAACCAGTGTCTCCAGGTGTGGTGCGTTCCCTCCATGTTCTAGTACCAGACTATAACCAGTGTCTCCAGGTGTGGTGCGTTCCCTCCATGCTCTAGTACCAGACTATAACCAGTGTGTGTGTCTCCAGGTGTGGTGCGTTCCCTCCATGCTCTAGTACCAGACTATAACCAGTGTGTGTCTCCAGGTGTGGTGCGTTCCCTCCATGTTCTAGTACCAGACTATAACCAGTGTGTGTGTCTCCAGGTGTGGTGCGTTCCCTCCATGCTCTAGTACCAGACTATAACCAGTGTCTCCAGGTGTGGTGCGTTCCCTCCATGCTCTAGTACCAGACTATAACCAGTGTGTCTCTGTGCTCTAGTACCAGACTATAACCAGTGTCTCCAGGTGTAGTGCGTTCCCTCCATGTTCTAGTACCAGACTATAACCAGTGTGTGTCTCCAGGTGTGGTGCGTTCCCTCCATACTCTAGTACCAGACTATAACCAGTGTGTGTCTCCAGGTGTGGTGCGTTCCCTCCATGCTCTAGTACCAGACTATAACCAGTGTCTCCAGGTGTGGTGCGTTCCCTCCATGCTCTAGTACCAGACTATAACCAGTGTGTGTGTCTCCAGGTGTGGTGCGTTCCCTCCATGTTCTAGTACCAGACTATAACCAGTGTGTGTGTCTCCAGGTGTGGTGCGTTCCCTCCATGCTCTAGTACCAGACTATAACCAGTGTCTCCAGGTGTAGTGCGTTCCCTCCATGCTCTAGTACCAGACTATAACCAGTGTGTGTGTCTCCAGGTGTGGTGCGTTCCCTCCATGCTCTAGTACCAGACTATAACCAGTGTCTCCAGGTGTAGTGCGTTCCCTCCATGCTCTAGTACCAGACTATAACCAGTGTGTGTGTCTCCAGGTGTGGTGCGTTCCCTCCATGTTCTAGTACCAGACTATAACCAGTGTCTCCAGGTGTGGTGCGTTCCCTCCATGCTCTAGTACCAGACTATAACCAGTGTGTGTGTCTCCAGGTGTGGTGCGTTCCCTCCATGCTCTAGTACCAGACTATAACCAGTGTGTGTCTCCAGGTGTGGTGCGTTCCCTCCATGCTCTAGTACCAGACTATAACCAGTGTGTGTCTCCAGGTGTGGTGCGTTCCCTCCATGCTCTAGTACCAGACTATAACCAGTGTCTCCAGGTGTGGTGCGTTCCCTCCATGTTCTAGTACCAGACTATAACCAGTGTGTGTGTCTCCAGGTGTGGTGCGTTCCCTCCATGCTCTAGTACCAGACTATAACCAGTGTCTCCAGGTGTAGTGCGTTCCCTCCATGCTCTAGTACCAGACTATAACCAGTGTCTCCAGGTGTGGTGCGTTCCCTCCATGTTCTAGTACCAGACTATAACCAGTGTGTGTGTCTCCAGGTGTGGTGCGTTCCCTCCATGTTCTAGTACCAGACTATAACCAGTGTGTGTGTCTCCAGGTGTGGTGCGTTCCCTCCATGCTCTAGTACCAGACTATAACCAGTGTCTCCAGGTGTAGTGAGTTCCCTCCATGCTCTAGTACCAGACTATAACCAGTGTGTGTGTCTCCAGGTGTGGTGCGTTCCCTCCATGCTCTAGTACCAGACTATAACCAGTGTGTGTGTCTCCAGGTGTGGTGCGTTCCCTCCATGCTCTCGGCAGACTGAAGCGGATGTATTGTACAGAGACCAGACCCTATAACCAAGGGGCCAGACTGACAGCCTATGAGGCCGTGGCTGAAGGTTTCCCTGCTACTCTCATCACAGACAGCATGGCTGCACTCACCATGAGAGAGAAGAGCATCACAGGTATACACAGCCTGCCTGCCTGCCTGCCTGCCTGTCTGCCTGTCTGTCTGCCTGCCTGTCTGTCTGCCTGCCTGTCTGTCTGCCTGCCTGTCTGCCTGTCTGTCTGCCTGTCTGTCTGCCTGTCTGTCTGCCTGCCTGCCTGTAAAATCAATTCAAATCAAATCAAATTTTATTTGTCACATACACATGGTTAGCAGATGTTAATGCGAGTGTAGCGAAATGCTTGTGCTTCTAGTTCCGACAATGCAGTAATACCCAACAAGTAATCTAACTAACAATTCCAAAACTACTGTCTTATGCACAGTGTAAGGGGATAAAGAATATGTACATAAAGATATATGAATGAGTGATGGTACAGAGCGGCATAGGCAAGATACAGTAGATGGTATTGAGTACAGTATATACATATGAGATGAGTATGTAAACAAAGTGGCATAGTTAAAGTGGCTAGTGATACATGTATTACATAAGGATGCAGTAGATGATATAGAGTACAGTATATACATATACATATGAGATGAATAATGTAGGGTATGTAAACATTATATTAGGTAGCATTGTTTAAAGTGGCTAGTGATATATTTACATAATTTCCCATCAATTCCCATTATTAAAGTGGCTGGAGTTGAGTCAGTGTCAGTGTGTTGGCAGCAGCCACTCAATGTTAGTGGTGGCTGTTTAACAGTCTGATGGCCTTGAGATAGAAGCTGTCTGACTGCCTGTCTGACTGCCTGCCTGACTGCCTGTCTAACTGACTGACTGCCTGTCTGACTGCCTGTCTAACTGACTGACTGCCTGTCTGACTGCCTGTCTAACTATCCCTTCTCTCTCTTCCTCTCTCTCTCTCTGTCTACCCCTTCCCTCTCTTCCTCTCTCTCTCTCTCGCTCTCTCTGTCTATCCCTTTCTCTCTCTCGCTCTCTCTGTCTATCCCTTCCTCTCTCTCTCTCTCTGTCTACCCCTTCCCTCTCTACCTCTGTCTACCCCTTCCCCTCTCTCTCTCTCTCTCTCTCTCTCTCTCTCTCTCTCTCTCTCTCTCTCTCTCTCTCTGTCCCTTCCCTCTCTTCCTCTCCCCGTCTCAGCTGTTGTCGTAGGGGCGGACAGGGTGGTTGCTAACGGTGACACGGCCAACAAAATCGGCACGTACCAGCTGGCCATCGCCGCAAAGCACCATGGGATCCCGTTCTACGTGGCGGCGCCTAGCACGTCATGTGACCTGAGTCTGGAGAGCGGCCGGCACATTGTCATCGAGGAGCGCCCCGCCGAGGAACTCACCAGCATCAACGGAGTACCCATCGCTGCCCCAGGTGGGTGTGTGTGTGTGTGTGTGGAGGTGTGTGTGTGTGTGTGTGTGGAGGTGTGTGTGTGTGTGTGTGTGTGTGTGTGTGGAGGTTTGTGTGTGTGTGTGTGTGTGTGGAGGTGTGTGTGTGGAGGTTTGTGTGTGTGGGGGGTGGAGTGGGGGTGGAGGTGTGTGTGTGTGTGGAGGGGGGGGTGGAGGTGTGGGGGGTGGAGGTGTGTGTGTGTGGTGGGTGGAGGTGGAGGTGTGTGTAGGGGTGGAGGTGTGTGTAGGGGTGGAGGTGTGTGTGTGGAGGTGTGTGTGTGTGTGGAGGTGTGTGTGTGTGTAGGGGTGGAGGTGTGTGTGTGTGTGTGTGTAGGGGTGGAGGTGTGTGTGTGTGTAGGGGTGGAGGTGTGTGTGTGTGTGTGTGTGTGTGTGTGTAGGGGTGGAGGTGTGTGTGTGTGTGTGTGTGTAGGGGTGTGTGGAGGTTTGTGTGTGTGTGGTAGGGGTGGAGGTGTGGAGGTGTGTGTGTGTGTGGGGGGGTGGAGGTGTGTGTGTGTGGGGGTGGAGGTGTGGAGGTGGAGATATAACAGTGTGTGTGTGTGTAGGGTGGAGTGTGTGTAGGGGTGGAGGTGTGTGTGGGAGTGTGTGTGTGGAGTGTGTGTGTGTGTGTAGGGGTGGAGGTGTGTGTGTGTGTAGGGGTGGAGGTGTGTGTGTGTAGGGGTGGAGGTGTGTGTGTGTAGGTGTGTGTGTGTGTGTAGGGGTGGAGGTGTGTGTGTGTGTGTGTGTAGGGGTGGAGCTGTGTGTGTGTAGGGGTGGAGGTGTGTGTGTAGGGGTGGAGCTGTGTGTGTGCGATGACAGAAGACAGACCGTGAGTTAATGAGGTGTGGAGAAGCTGGTTATGAAGCCACTAGGTGGTGATGGACAGAGAGCGGGAGACAATGGCAGAGGGAGAAACAGACAGATTGATAGAAACATAGTGATAGAGCTGGGAGAGAGATATAACAGTGTAGTGGTAGAGATATAACAGTGTAGTCCCTGGTAGAGATATAACAGTGTAGTCCCTGGTAGAGATATAACAGTGTAGTCCCTGGTAGAGATATAACAGTGTAGTCCCTGGTAGAGAGATAACAGTGTAGTCCCTGATAGAGATATAACAGTGTAGTGGTAGAGAGATATAACAGTGTAGTCCCTGGTAGAGATATAACAGTGTAGTCCCTGGTAGAGATATAACAGTGTAGTCCCTGGTAGAGAGATAACAGTGTAGTCCCTGATAGAGATATAACAGTGTAGTGGTAGAGAGATATAACAGTGTAGTCCCTGGTAGAGATATAACAGTGTAGTCCCTGGTAGAGATATAACAGTGTAGTGGTAGAGATATAACAGTGTTGTCCCTGGTAGAGATATAACAGTGTAGTGGTAGAGATATAACAGTGTTGTCCCTGGTAGAGATATAACAGTGTTGTCCCTGGTAGAGATATAACAGTGTAGTGGTAGAGATATAACAGTGTAGTCCCTGGTAGAGATATAACAGTGTAGTCCCTGGTAGAGATATAACAGTGTAGTCCCTGGTAGAGATATAACAGTGTAGTCCCTGGTAGAGAGATAACAGTGTTGTCCCTGGTAGAGATATAACAGTGTAGTGGTAGAGATATAACAGTGTAGTGGTAGAGATATAACAGTGTAGTGGTAGAGATATAACAGTGTAGTCCCTGGTAGAGATATAACAGTGTAGTCCCTGGTAGAGATATAACAGTGTAGTCCCTGGTAGAGATATAACAGTGTAGTGGTAGAGATATAACAGTGTTGTCCCTGGTAGAGATATAACAGTGTAGTGGTAGAGATATAACAGTGTAGTTGTAGAGATATAACAGTGTAGTCCCTGGTAGAGATATAACAGTGTTGTCCCTGGTAGAGATATAACAGTGTTGTCCCTGGTAGACAGACAGACAGACAGACGGGGGGACGGGGGGACAGTGTAGTGGTAGAGATATAACAGTGTAGTGGTAGAGTATAACAGTGTAGTGGTAGAGTATAACAGTGTAGTGGTAGAGTATAACAGTGTAGTGGTAGAGTATTACCGTGTAGTGGTAGAGTATAACCGTGTAGTGGTAGAGTATAACAGTGTAGTGGTAGAGTTTAACCGTGTAGTGGTAGAGATATAACAGTGTAGTCCCTGGTGTAGTCCCTGGTAGAGATGTAACAGTGTAGTGGTAGATATAACAGTGTAGTGGTAGATATAACAGTGTAGTCCCTGGTAGAGATATAACAGTGTAGTCCCTGGTAGAGATATAACAGTGTAGTCCCTGGTAGAGATATAACAGTGTAGTCCCTGGTAGAGAGATAACAGTGTAGTCCCTGGTAGAGAGATAACAGTGTAGTCCCTGGTAGAGATATAACAGTGTAGTGGTAGAGATATAACAGTGTTGTCCCTGGTAGAGATATAACAGTGTAGTGGTAGATATATAACAGTGTAGTGGTAGAGATATAACAGTGTAGTGGTAGAGATATAACAGTGTAGTGGTAGAGATATAACAGGGTTGTCCCTGGTAGAGATATAACAGTGTAGTCCCTGGTAGAGAGATAACAGTGTAGTCCCTGGTAGAGAGATAACAGTGTAGTGGTAGAGATATAACAGTGTAGTGGTAGAGATATAACAGTGTAGTAGTAGAGATATAACAGTGTTGTCCCTGGTAGAGATATAACAGTGTAGTCCCTGGTAGAGATATAACAGTGTTGTCCCTGGTAGAGATATAACAGTGTAGTGGTAGAGATATAACAGTGTAGTCCCTGGTAGAGATATAACAGTGTAGTCCCTGGTAGAGATATAACAGTGTAGTGGTAGAGATATAACAGTGTAGTGGTAGAGATATAACAGTGTAGTGGTAGAGATATAACAGTGTAGTCCCTGGTAGAGATATAACAGTGTAGTGGTAGAGATATAACAGTGTAGTGGTAGAGATATAACAGTGTAGTGGTAGAGATATAACAGTGTAGTCCCTGGTAGAGATATAACAGTGTTGTCCCTGGTAGAGATATAACAGTGTTGTCCCTGGTAGAGATATAACAGTGTTGTCCCTGGTAGAGATATAACAGTGTAGTGGTAGAGATATAACAGTGTAGTCCCTGGTAGAGATATAACAGTGTAGTCCCTGGTAGAGATATAACAGTGTTGTCCCTGGTAGAGATATAACAGTGTAGTGGTAGAGATATAACAGTGTAGTCCCTGGTAGAGATATAACAGTGTAGTGGTAGAGATATAACAGTGTAGTGGTAGAGATATAACAGTGTAGTGGTAGAGATATAACAGTGTAGTGGTAGAGATATAACAGTGTAGTCCCTGGTAGAGATATAACAGTGTAGTCCCTGGTAGAGATATAACAGTGTTGTCCCTGGTAGAGATATAACAGTGTTGTCCCTGGTAGAGATATAACAGTGTAGTGGTAGAGATATAACAGTGTAGTGGTAGAGATATAACAGTGTAGTCCCTGGTAGAGATATAACAGTGTAGTGGTAGAGATATAACAGTGTAGTCCCTGGTAGAGATATAACAGTGTAGTCCCTGGTAGAGATATAACAGTGTAGTCCCTGGTAGAGATATAACAGTGTAGTGGTAGAGATATAACAGTGTAGTCCCTGGTAGAGATATAACAGTGTTGTCCCTGGTAGAGATATAACAGTGTAGTGGTAGAGATATAACAGTGTAGTCCCTGGTAGAGATATAACAGTGTAGTGGTAGAGATATAACAGTGTTGTCCCTGGTAGAGATATAACAGTGTAGTCCCTGGTAGAGATATAACAGTGTAGTCCCTGGTAGAGATATAACAGTGTAGTCCCTGGTAGAGATATAACAGTGTAACAGTGTTGTCCCTGGTAGAGATATAACAGTGTTGTCCCTGGTAGAGATATAACAGTGTAGTGGTAGAGATATAACAGTGTTGTCCCTGGTAGAGATATAACAGTGTAGTGGTAGAGATATAACAGTAGAGATATAACAGTGTTGTCCCTGGTAGAGATATAACAGTGTAGTGGTAGAGATATAACAGTGTAGTTGTAGAGATATAACAGTGTAGTCCCTGGTAGAGATATAACAGTGTTGTCCCTGGTAGAGATATAACAGTGTTGTCCCTGTAGTAGACAGACAGACAGACAGACAGGGGACGTAGTGGTAGGGGACAGTGTAGTGGTAGAGATATAACAGTGTAGTGGTAGAGTATAACAGTGTAGTGGTAGAGTATAACAGTGTAGTGGTAGAGTATAACAGTGTAGTGGTAGAGTATTACCGTGTAGTGGTAGATATAACGTGTAGTGGTAGAGTATAACAGTGTAGTGGTAGAGTTTAACAGTGTAGTGGTAGAGATATAACAGTGTAGTCCCTGGTGTAGTCCCTGGTAGAGATATAACAGTGTAGTGGTAGATATAACAGTGTAGTGGTAGATATAACAGTGTAGTCCCTGGTAGAGATATAACAGTGTAGTCCCTGGTAGAGATATAACAGTGTAGTCCCTGGTAGAGATATAACAGTGTAGTCCCTGGTAGAGAGATAACAGTGTAGTCCCTGGTAGAGAGATAACAGTGTAGTCCCTGGTAGAGATATAACAGTGTAGTGGTAGAGATATAACAGTGTTGTCCCTGGTAGAGATATAACAGTGTAGTGGTAGAGATATAACAGTGTAGTGGTAGAGATATAACAGTGTAGTGGTAGAGATATAACAGTGTAGTGGTAGAGATATAACAGGGTTGTCCCTGGTAGAGATATAACAGTGTAGTCCCTGGTAGAGATATAACAGTGTAGTCCCTGGTAGAGATATAACAGTGTAGTGGTAGAGATATAACAGTGTGTAGTGGTAGAGATATAACAGTGTAGTCCCTGGTAGAGATATAACAGTGTTGTCCCTGGTAGAGATATAACAGTGTAGTCCCTGGTAGAGATATAACAGTGTTGTCCCTGGTAGAGATATAACAGTGTAGTGGTAGAGATATAACAGTGTAGTCCCTGGTAGAGATATAACAGTGTAGTCCCTGGTAGAGATATAACAGTGTAGTGGTAGAGATATAACAGTGTAGTGGTAGAGATATAACAGTGTAGTGGTAGAGATATAACAGTGTAGTCCCTGGTAGAGATATAACAGTGTAGTGGTAGAGATATAACAGTGTAGTGGTAGAGATATAACAGTGTAGTGGTAGAGATATAACAGTGTAGTCCCTGGTAGAGATATAACAGTGTTGTCCCTGGTAGAGATATAACAGTGTTGTCCCTGGTAGAGATATAACAGTGTTGTCCCTGGTAGAGATATAACAGTGTAGTGGTAGAGATATAACAGTGTAGTCCCTGGTAGAGATATAACAGTGTAGTCCCTGGTAGAGATATAACAGTGTTGTCCCTGGTAGAGATATAACAGTGTAGTGGTAGAGATATAACAGTGTAGTCCCTGGTAGAGATATAACAGTGTAGTGGTAGAGATATAACAGTGTAGTGGTAGAGATATAACAGTGTAGTGGTAGAGATATAACAGTGTAGTGGTAGAGATATAACAGTGTAGTCCCTGGTAGAGATATAACAGTGTAGTCCCTGGTAGAGATATAACAGTGTTGTCCCTGGTAGAGATATAACAGTGTTGTCCCTGGTAGAGATATAACAGTGTAGTGGTAGAGATATAACAGTGTAGTGGTAGAGATATAACAGTGTAGTCCCTGGTAGAGATATCACAGTGTAGTGGTAGAGATATAACAGTGTAGTCCCTGGTAGAGATATAACAGTGTAGTCCCTGGTAGAGATATAACAGTGTAGTCCCTGGTAGAGATATAACAGTGTAGTGGTAGAGATATAACAGTGTAGTCCCTGGTAGAGATATAACAGTGTTGTCCCTGGTAGAGATATAACAGTGTAGTGGTAGAGATATAACAGTGTAGTCCCTGGTAGAGATATAACAGTGTAGTGGTAGAGATATAACAGTGTTGTCCCTGGTAGAGATATAACAGTGTAGTGGTAGAGATATAACAGTGTAGTCCCTGGTAGAGATATAACAGTGTAGTCCCTGGTAGAGATATAACAGTGTAGTGGTAGAGATATAACAGTGTTGTCCCTGGTAGAGATATAACAGTGTTGTCCCTGGTAGAGATATAACAGTGTAGTGGTAGAGATATAACAGTGTTGTCCCTGGTAGAGATATAACAGTGTAGTGGTAGAGATATAACAGTGTTGTCCCTGGTAGAGATATAACAGTGTTGTCCCTGGTAGAGATATAACAGTGTAGTGGTAGAGATATAACAGTGTAGTGGTAGAGATATAACAGTGTAGTGGTAGAGATATAACAGTGTAGTCCCTGGTAGAGATATAACAGTGTAGTCCCTGGTAGAGATATAACAGTGTAGTCCCTGGTAGAGATATAACAGTGTAGTCCCTGGTAGAGATATAACAGTGGAGAGATATAACAGTGTAGTCCCTGGTAGAGATATAACAGTGTAGTGGGAGAGATATAACAGTGTAGTCCCTGGTAGAGATATAACAGTGTAGTCCCTGGTAGAGATATAACAGTGTAGTCCCTGGTAGAGATATAACAGTGTAGTCCCTGGTAGAGATATAACAGTGTAGTCCCTGGTAGAGATATAACAGTGTAGTCCCTGGTAGAGATATAACAGTGTAGTCCCTGGTAGAGATATAACAGTGTAGTCCCTGGTAGATATATAACAGTGTAGTCCCTGGTGTAGTCCCTGGTAGAGATGTAACAGTGTAGTTGTAGAGATATAACAGTGTAGTGGTAGAGATATAACAGTGTAGTCCCTGGTAGAGATATAACAGTGTAGTCCCTGGTAGAGATATAACAGTGTAGTGATAGAGAGATAAGTGTAGTCCCTGGTGTAGTCCCTGGTAGAGATGTAACAGTGTAGTTGTAGAGATATAACAGTGTAGTCCCTGGTAGAGATATGACAGTGTAGGGGTAGAGATATGACAGTGTAGTGGGAGAGATATAATAGTGTAGTCCCTGGTAGAGATATAACAGTGTAGTCCCTGGTAGAGATGTAACAGTGTAGTTGTAGAGATATAACAGTGTAGTGGTAGAGATATAACAGTGTAGTCCCTGGTAGAGATATAACAGTGTAGTTGTAGAGATATAACAGTGTAGTGGTAGAGATATAACAGTGTAGTGGTAGATATAACAGTGTAGTCCCTGGTAGAGATATGACAGTGTAGTGGTAGAGATATGACAGTGTAGTGGTAGAGATATAACAGTGTAGTGGTAGAGATATAACAGTGTAGTCCCTGGTAGAGATATAACAGTGTAGTCCCTGGTGTAGTCCCTGGTAGAGATGTAACAGTGTAGTGGTAGATATAACAGTGTAGTCCCTGGTAGAGATATAACAGTGTAGTGGTAGAGATATAACAGTGTAGTCCCTGGTAGAGATATAACAGTGTAGTCCCTGGTAGAGATATAACAGTGTAGTCCCTGGTAGAGATATAACAGTGTAGTCCCTGGTAGAGAGATAACAGTGTAGTCCCTGGTAGAGAGATAACAGTGTAGTCCCTGGTAGAGAGATAACAGTGTAGTCCCTGGTAGAGAGATAACAGTGTAGTCCCTGGTAGAGAGATAACAGTGTAGTCCCTGGTAGAGAGATAACAGTGTAGTCCATGGTAGAGAGATAACAGTGTAGTCCCTTGTAGAGAGATAACAGTGTAGTCCCTGGTAGAGAGATAACAGTGTAGTCCCTGGTAGAGATATAACAGTGTAGTCTGGTAGAGATATAATTGTAGTCCCGTAGAGATATAACAGTGTAGTGGTAGAGAGATAACAGTGTAGTCCCTGGTAGAGAGATAACAGTGTAGTCCCTGGTAGAGATATAACAGTGTAGTGGTAGAGATATAACAGTGTTGTCCCTGGTAGAGATATAACAGTGTAGTGGTAGATATATAACAGTGTAGTGGTAGATATATAACAGTGTAGTCCCTGGTAGAGATATAACAGTGTAGTCCCTGGTAGAGATATAACAGTGTAGTCCCTGGTAGAGATATAACAGTGTAGTCCCTGGTAGAGATATAACAGTGTAGTGGTAGAGAGATAACAGTGTAGTCCCTGGTAGAGATATAACAGTGTAGTCCCTGGTAGAGATATAACAGTGTAGTCCCTGGTAGAGATATAACAGTGTAGTGGTAGAGATATAACAGTGTTGTCCCTGGTAGAGATGTAACAGTGTAGTGGTAGATATAACAGTGTAGTGGTAGAGATATAACAGTGTTGTCCCTGGTAGAGATATAACAGTGTTGTCCCTGGTAGAGATATAACAGTGTAGTGGTAGATATATAACAGTGTAGTGGTAGAGATATAACAGTGTAGTCCCTGGTAGAGATATAACAGTGTAGTCCCTGGTAGAGATATAACAGTGTAGTCCCTGGTAGAGATATAACAGTGTAGTCCCTGGTAGAGATATAACAGTGTAGTCCCTGGTAGAGATATAACAGTGTAGTGGTAGAGAGATAACAGTGTAGTCCCTGGTAGAGAGATAACAGTGTAGTCCCTGGTAGAGATATAACAGTGTAGTGGTAGAGATATAACAGTGTTGTCCCTGGTAGAGATATAACAGTGTAGTGGTAGATATATAACAGTGTAGTGGTAGAGATATAACAGTGTAGTGGTAGAGATATAACAGTGTAGTGGTAGAGATATAACAGTTTGTCCCTGGTAGAGATATAACAGTGTAGTCCCTGGTAGAGATATAACAGTGTAGTCCCTGGTAGAGATATAACAGTGTAGTGGTAGAGATATATAACAGTGTAGTCCCTGGTGTAGTCCCTGGTAGAGATGTAACAGTGTAGTGGTAGATATAACAGTGTAGTGGTAGATATAACAGTGTAGTCCCTGGTAGAGATATAACAGTGTAGTGGTAGAGATATAACAGTGTAGTCCCTGGTAGAGATATAACAGTGTAGTCCCTGGTAGAGATATAACAGTGTAGTCCCTGGTAGAGATATAACAGTGTAGTCCCTGGTAGAGAGATAACAGTGTAGTCCCTGGTAGAGAGATAACAGTGTAGTCCCTGGTAGAGAGATAACAGTGTAGTCCCTGGTAGAGAGATAACAGTGTAGTCCCTGGTAGAGAGATAACAGTGTAGTCCCTGGTAGAGAGATAACAGTGTAGTCCCTGGTAGAGATATAACAGTGTAGTCCCTGTAGAGATATAACAGTGTAGTGGTAGAGAGATAACAGTGTAGTCCCTGGTAGAGAGATAACAGTGTAGTCCCTGGTAGAGATATAACAGTGTAGTGGTAGAGATATAACAGTGTTGTCCCTGGTAGAGATATAACAGTGTAGTGGTAGATATATAACAGTGTAGTGGTAGAGATATAACAGTGTAGTCCCTGGTAGAGATATAACAGTGTAGTCCCTGGTAGAGATATAACAGTGTAGTCCCTGGTAGAGATATAACAGTGTAGTCCCTGGTAGAGATATAACAGTGTAGTGGTAGAGAGATAACAGTGTAGTCCCTGGTAGAGATATAACAGTGTAGTCCCTGGTAGAGATATAACAGTGTAGTCCCTGGTAGAGATATAACAGTGTAGTGGTAGAGATATAACAGTGTAGTCCCTGGTGTAGTCCCTGGTAGAGATGTAACAGTGTAGTGGTAGATATAACAGTGTAGTGGTAGAGATATAACAGTGTTGTCCCTGGTAGAGATATAACAGTGTTGTCCCTGGTAGAGATATAACAGTGTAGTGGTAGATATATAACAGTGTAGTCCCTGGTAGAGATATAACAGTGTAGTCCCTGGTAGAGATATAACAGTGTAGTCCCTGGTAGAGATATAACAGTGTAGTCCCTGGTAGAGATATAACAGTGTAGTGGTAGAGAGATAACAGTGTAGTCCCTGGTAGAGAGATAACAGTGTAGTCCCTGGTAGAGATATAACAGTGTAGTGGTAGAGATATAACAGTGTAGTCCCTGGTAGAGATATAACAGTGTAGTGGTAGATATAACAGTGTAGTGGTAGAGATATAACAGTGTAGTGGTAGAGATATAACAGTGTAGTCCCTGGTAGAGATATAACAGTGTAGTGGTAGAGATATAACAGTGTCCCTGGTAGAGATATAACAGTGTAGTCCCTGGTAGAGATATAACAGTGTAGTGGTGATATAACAGTCCCTGGTAGAGATATAACAGTGTAGTCCCTGGTAGAGATATAACAGTGTAGTCCCTGGTAGAGATATAACAGTGTAGTCCCTGGTAGAGAGATAACAGTGTAGTCCCTGGTAGAGAGATAACAGTGTAGTCCCTGGTAGAGATATAACAGTGTAGTCCCTGGTAGAGAGATAACAGTGTAGTCAGTGTAGTGGTAGAGATATAACAGTGTAGTCCCTGGTAGAGATATAACAGTGTAGTCCCTGGTAGAGATATAACAGTGTAGTGTAGTGTGTAGAGAGATAACAGTGTAGTCCCAGTGTAGTAGAGAGATAACAGTGTAGTCCCTGGTAGAGATATAACAGTGTAGTGGTAGAGATATAACAGTGTTGTCCCTGGTAGAGATATAACAGTGTAGTGGTAGATATATAACAGTGTAGTGGTAGAGATATAACAGTGTAGTCCCTGGTAGAGATATAACAGTGTAGTCCCTGGTAGAGATATAACAGTGTAGTCCCTGGTAGAGATATAACAGTGTAGTCCCTGGTAGAGATATAACAGTGTAGTGGTAGAGAGATAACAGTGTAGTCCCTGGTAGAGATATAACAGTGTAGTCCCAGTGTAGTCCCTGGTAGAGATATAACAGTGTAGTCCCTGGTAGAGATATAACAGTGTAGTGGTAGAGATATAACAGTGTAGTCCCTAGAGATATAACAGTGTAGTCCCTGGTAGAGATGTAACAGTGTAGTGGTAGAGATATAACAGTGTAGTGGTAGAGAGATAGATAACAGTGTTGTCCCTGGTAGAGATATAACAGTAGTGGTGTCCCTGGTAGAGATATAACAGTGTAGTGGTAGATATATAACAGTGTAGTCCCTGGTAGAGATATAACAGTGTAGTCCCTGGTAGAGATATAACAGTGTAGTCCCTGGTAGAGATATAACAGTGTAGTCCCTGGTAGAGATATAACAGTGTAGTGGTAGAGAGATAACAGTGTAGTCCCTGGTAGAGAGATAACAGTGTAGTCCCTGGTAGAGATATAACAGTGTAGTGGTAGAGATATAACAGTGTAGTCCCTGGTAGAGATATAACAGTGTAGTGGTAGAGATATAACAGTGTAGTGGTAGAGATATAACAGTGTAGTGGTAGAGATATAACAGTGTAGTGGTAGAGATATAACAGTGTAGTCCCTGGTAGAGATATAACAGTGTAGTCCCTGGTAGAGATATAACAGTGTAGTCCCTGGTAGAGATATAACAGTGTAGTGTAGTATAACAGTGTAGGTAGAGATATAACAGTGTTGTCCCTGGTAGAGATATAACAGTGTAGTGGTAGAGATATAACAGTGTAGTCCCTGGTAGAGATATAACAGTGTAGTCCCTGGTAGAGATATAACAGTGTAGTCCCTGGTAGAGATATAACAGTGTAGTCCCTGGTAGAGATATAACAGTGTAGTCCCTGGTAGAGATATAACAGTGTTGTCCCTGAGATATAACAGTGTAGACAGACAGACAGTGTAGTCCCTGGTAGAGGGACAGTGTAGTCCCTGGTAGGGACAGTGTAGTGGTAGAGTAGAGATATAACAGTGTAGTGGTAGAGATATAACAGTGTAGTGGTAGAGATATAACAGTGTAGTGGTAGAGATATAACAGTGTAGTGGTAGAGTATAACAGTGTTGTCCCTGGTGATATAACAGTGGTAGAGATATAACAGTGTAGTGGTAGAGATATAACAGTGTAGTGGTAGAGTATAACCGTGTAGTAGAGATATAACAGTGTTGTCCCTGGTAGAGATATAACAGTGTAGTCCCTGGTAGAGATATAACAGTGTAGTGGTAGATATATAACAGTGTAGTCCCTGGTAGAGATATAACAGTGTAGTCCCTGGTAGAGATATAACAGTGTAGTCCCTGGTAGAGATATAACAGTGTAGTCCCTGGTAGAGATATAACAGTGTAGTGTAGTGGTAGAGAGATAACAGTGTAGTCCCTGGTAGAGAGATAACAGTGTAGTCCCTGGTAGAGATATAACAGTGTAGTGGTAGAGATATAACAGTGTTGTCCCTGGTAGAGATATAACAGTGTAGTGGTAGATATATAACAGTGTAGTGGTAGAGATATAACAGTGTAGTGGTAGAGATATAACAGTGTAGTGGTAGAGATATAACAGTGTTGTCCCCTGGTAGAGATATAACAGTGTAGTCCCTGGTAGAGATATAACAGTGTAGTCCCTGGTAGAGATATAACAGTGTAGTGGTAGAGTGTATAGAGATATAACAGTGTTGTCCCTGGTAGAGATATAACAGTGTAGTGGTAGAGATATAACAGTGTAGTCCCTGGTAGAGTGTAGTCCCTGGTAGAGATATAACAGTGTAGTCCCTGGTAGAGATATAACAGTGTAGTCCCTGGTAGAGATATAACAGTGTAGTCCCTGGTAGAGATATAACAGTGTTGTCCCTGGTAGAGATATAACAGTGTTGTGGTAGATATATAGACAGACAGACAGACAGACGGGGGGACGGGGGGACAGTGTAGTCCCTGGTAGAGATATAACAGTGTAGTCCCTGGTAGAGATATAACAGTGTAGTGATATAACAGTGTAGTGGAGAGATATAACAGTGTAGTGGTAGAGTATAACAGTGTAGTGGTAGAGATATAACAGTGTAGTGGTAGAGATATAACAGTGTAGTCCCTGGTAGAGATATAACAGTGTAGTGGTAGAGATATATGTCCCTGGTAGTGTAGTGGACAGTGTAGTGGTAGAGATATAACAGTGTAGTGGTAGAGATATAACAGTAAGTCCCAGTGGTAGAGATATAACAGTGTAGTGGTAGATATATAACAGTGTAGTCCCTGGTAGAGATAACAGTAACAGTGTAGTGGTAGAGATATAACAGTGTAGTCCTGGTAGAGGTGTAGTGGTAGAGTATAACAGTAGAGATATAACAGTGTAGTGGTAGAGATATAACAGTATGGTAGAGATATAACAGTGTAGTCCCTGGTAGAGATATAACAGTAGACAGACAGAGGGAACAGTGTAGTCCCTGGTAGAGATATAACAGTAGAGTGGTAGGAACCTGGTGGTAGAGATATAACAGTGTAGTGGTAGAGATATAACAGTAGACAGACAGAGGGAACAGTGTAGTAGAGATATAACAGTGTAGTCCCTGGTAGAGATATAACAGTGTAGTGTAGTGGTAGAGATATAACAGTGTAGTGGTAGAGATATAACAGTAGACAGAGGGAACGGTGTAGTGGTAGAGTATAACAGTAGACAGAGAGAGATAACAGTGTAGTGGTAGAGTATAACAGTGTAGACTGGTAGAGATATAACAGTGTAGTGGTAGAGATATAACAGTAGACAGACAGACAGACAGAGGGAACGGTGTAGTGGTAGAGATATAACAGTAGACAGATATAACAGTGTAGTGGAACAGTGTAGTGGTAGAGTATAACAGTAGACAGACAGAGATAGAGATATAACAGTGTAGAACGGTGTAGTGGTAGAGATATAACAGACAGAGGGAACGGTGTAGTGGTAGAGTATAACAGTAGAGATATAACGGTGTAGTGGTAGAGTAACAGTAGTCCCTGGTGGTAGAGATATAACAGTGACAGTCCCTGGTAGGAACAGTGTAGTGGTAGAGATATAACAGTAGACAGACAGGGAACAGTGTAGTGGTAGAGTATAACAGTAGACAGACAGAGGGAACGGTGTAGTGGTAGAGTATAACAGTAGACAGACAGAGGAACAGTGTAGTGGTAGAGTATAACAGTAGACAGACAGAGGGAACAGTGTTGGTGTAGTGGTAGAGTATAACAGTAGACAGACAGAGGGAACGGTGTAGTGGTAGAGTATAACAGTAGACAGACAGGGAACGGTGTAGTGGTAGAGATATAACAGTAGACAGACAGGGAACGGTGTAGTGGTAGAGATATAACAGTAGACAGACAGGGAACGGTGTAGTGGTAGAGTATAACAGTAGACAGACAGGGAACGGTGTAGTGGTAGAGATATAACAGTAGACAGACAGAGGAACAGTGTAGTGGTAGAGTATAACAGTAGACAGACAGAGGGAACGGTGTAGTGGTAGAGTATAACAGTAGACAGACAGAGAGAACGGTGTAGTGGTAGAGTATAACAGTAGATATAACAGTAGAGGGAACGGTGTAGTGGTAGATATATAACAGTGGTAGACAGACAGGGAACGGTGTAGTGGTAGAGTATAACAGTAGACAGACAGAGGGAACGGTGTAGTGGTAGAGTATAACAGTAGACAGACAGAGGAACGGTGTAGTGGTAGAGATATAACAGTAGACAGACAGGGACGGATGTGAGGGATATGGTGTAGTGGTAGAGTATAACAGTAGACAGACAGAGGGAACGGTGTAGTGGTAGAGTATAACAGTAGACAGACAGAGGGAACGGTGTAGTGGTAGAGTATAACAGTAGACAGACAGGGAACGGTGTAGTGGTAGAGTATAACAGTAGACAGACAGAGGGAACGGTGTAGTGGTAGAGTATAACAGTAGACAGACAGAGGGAACGGTGTAGTGGTAGAGATATAACAGTAGACAGACAGAGGGAACGGTGTAGTGGTAGAGTATAACAGTAGACAGGGAACGGTGTAGTGGTAGAGATATAACAGTAGACAGACAGTGTCCCTGGGGAACGGTGTAGTGGTAGAGTATAACAGTAGACAGACAGGGAACAGTGTGGTAGAGTATAACAGTAGACAGACAGAGGGAACGGTGTAGTGGTAGAGTATAACAGTAGACAGACAGAGGGAACGGTGTAGTGGTAGAGTATAACAGTAGACAGACAGGGAACGGTGTAGTGGTAGAGATATAACAGTAGAGACAGAGGGAACGGTGTAGTGGTAGAGTATAACAGTAGACAGAGAACAGTATAACAGTAGACAGACAGAGGGAACGGTGTAGTGGTAGAGATATAACAGTAGACAGACAGGGAAGGGTGTAGTGGTAGAGTATAACAGTAGACAGAGGGAACGGTGTAGTGGTAGAGTATAACAGTAGACAGACATAGGGAACGGTGTAGTGGTAGAGTATAACAGTAGACAGACAGAGGGAACGGTGTAGTGGTAGCGTATAACAGTAGACAGACAGAGGGAACGGTGTAGTGGTAGAGTATAACAGTAGACAGACAGAGGGAACGGTGTAGTGGTAGAGTATAACAGTAGACAGAGGGAACGGTGTAGTGGTAGAGATAACATAGACAGACAGGGAACGGTGTAGTGGTAGACAGACAGGGAACGGTGTAGTGGTAGAGATATAACAGTAGACAGACAGGGAACGGTGTAGTGGTAGAGTATAACAGTAGACAGACAGAGGGAACAGTGTAGTGGTAGAGATATAACAGTAGACAGACAGGGAACGGTGTAGTGGTAGAGTATAACAGTAGACAGACAGAGGGAACGGTGTAGTGGTAGAGTATAACAGTAGACAGACAGAGGGAACGGTGTAGTGGTAGAGTATAACAGTAGACAGACAGAGGGAACGGTGTAGTGGTAGAGTATAACAGTAGACAGACAGAGGGAACGGTGTAGTGGTAGAGTATAACAGTAGACAGAGACAGTAGAGTATAACAGTGTAGTGGTAGAGTATAACAGTAGACAGACAGAGGGAACGGTGTAGTGGTAGAGTATAACAGTAGACAGAGGGAACGGTGTAGTGGTAGAGTATAACAGTAGACACGGTGTAGTGGTAGGAACAGTAGACAGTGAATGGTGTAGTGGTAGAGTATAACAGTAGACAGACAGAGGGAACGGTGTAGTGGTAGAGTATAACAGTAGACAGACAGAGGGAACGGTGTAGTGGTAGAGTATAACAGTAGACAGACAGAGGGAACGGTGTAGTGGTAGAGTATAACAGTAGACAGACAGAGGGAACAGTGTAGTGGTAGAGATATAACAGTAGACAGAGGGAACGGTGTAGTGGTAGAGTATAACAGTAGACAGACAGAGGGAACGGTGTAGTGGTAGAGATATAACAGTAGACAGACAGGGAACGGTGTAGTGGTAGAGTATAACAGTAGACAGAGGGAACGGTGTAGTGGTAGAGTATAACAGTAGACAGACAGAGGGAACGGTGTAGTGGTAGAGTATAACAGTAGACAGACAGAGGGAACGGTGTAGTGGTAGAGTATAACAGTAGACAGACAGGGAACGGTGTAGTGGTAGAGTATAACAGTAGACAGACAGAGGGAACGGTGTAGTGGTAGAGTATAACAGTAGACAGACAGGGAACGGTGTAGTGGTAGAGTATAACAGTAGACAGACAGGGAACGGTGTAGTGGTAGAGTATAACAGTAGACAGACAGAGGAACGGTGTAGTGGTAGAGTATAACAGTAGACAGACAGGGAACGGTGTAGTGGTAGAGTATAACAGTAGACAGACAGAGGGAACGGTGTAGTGGTAGAGTATAACAGTAGACAGACAGAGGGAACGGTGTAGTGGTAGAGTATAACAGTAGACAGACAGAGGGAACAGTGTAGTGGTAGAGATATAACAGTAGACAGACAGGGAACGGTGTAGTGGTAGAGTATAACAGTAGACAGACAACAGTAGTATAACAGTAGACAGAGGGAACGGTGTAGTGGTAGAGTATAACAGTAGACAGACAGAGGGAACGGTGTAGTGGTAGAGTATAACAGTAGACAGACAGAGGGAACGGTGTGTAGTGGTAGAGTATAACAGTAGACAGACAGAGACAGAGGGAACGGTGTAGTGGTAGAGTATAACAGTAGACAGACAGAGGGAACGGTGTAGTGGTAGAGTATAACAGTAGACAGACAGGGAACGGTGTAGTGGTAGAGTATAACAGTAGACAGACAGAGGGAACGGTGTAGTGGTAGAGTGGTAGAGTATAACAGTAGACAGACAGGGAACGGTGTAGTGGTAGAGTATAACAGTAGACAGACAGGGAACGGTGTAGTGGTAGAGTATAACAGTAGACAGACAGGGAACGGTGTAGTGGTAGAGTATAACAGTAGACAGACAGAGACAGGAACGGTGTAGTGGTAGAGTATAACAGTAGACAGACAGGGAACGGTGTAGTGGTAGAGTATAACAGTAGACAGACAGAGGGAACGGTGTAGTGGTAGAGTATAACAGTAGACAGACAGGGAACGGTGTAGTGGTAGAGTATAACAGTAGACAGACAGAGGGAACGGTGTAGTGGTAGAGTATAACAGTAGACAGACAGAGGGAACGGTGTAGTGGTAGAGAACGGTGTAGTGGTAGAGTATAACAGTAGACAGACAGGGAACGGTGTAGTGGTAGAGTATAACAGTAGACAGACAGGGAATTGTGTAGTGGTAGAGTATAACAGTAGACAGACAGGGAACGGTGTAGTGGTAGAGTATAACAGTAGACAGAGGGAACGTATAACAGTAGTGTAGGTAGAGTATAACAGTAGACAGACAGGGAACGGTGTAGTGGTAGAGTATAACAGTAGACAGACAGGGAACGGTGTAGTGGTAGAGTATAACAGTAGACAGACAGGGAACGGTGTAGTGGTAGAGTATAACAGTAGACAGACAGGGAACGGTGTATTCTCTGAGTACCGGAGCTGATTGACTTGTGACACGTGTCTCTAATTAAAGAACTAGAAGAGGAGCTCTGTGACATCACAGTAATTATATTATCCTTTCCTTTAATGGAGACGCTGTTCCCCGGGGGGGTTCCTGCTCTCTCTCTCCTTCTCTTCCCTCCCTTTACACCCTCACTCTACCATGATACCTCCCTTCCTTCTCCCCTCTCTTCCTCTGTCGCTCTCTACCGTCTCTCTCCTTCTCTTCCCTCCCTTTACTCCCTCACTCTACCATGATACCTCCCTTCCTTCTCCCCTCTCTTCCTCTGTCGCTCTCTACCGTCTCTCTCCTTCTCTTCCCTCCCTTTACACCCTCACTCTACCATGATACCTCCCTTCCTTCTCCCCTCTACCGTCTCTCTATCTCCTTCTCTTCCCTCCCTTTACACCCTCACTCTACCATGATACCTCCCTTCCTTCTCCCCTCTCTACCGTCTCTCTCTCTCCTTCTCTTCCCTCCCTTTACTCCCTCACTCTACCATGATACCTCCCTTCCTTCTCCCCTCTCTACCGTCTCTCTCTCTCCTTCTCTTCCCTCCCTTTACTCCCTCACTCTACCATGATACCTCCCTTCCTTCTCCCCTCTCTTCCTCTGTCGCTCTCTACCGTCTCTCTCCTTCTCTTCCCTCCCTTTACACCCTCACTCTACCATGCTACCTCCCTTCCTTCTCCCCTCTCTACCGTCTCTCTCTCTCCTTCTCTTCCCTCCCTTTACTCCCTCACTCTACCATGATACCTCCCTTCCTTCTCCCCTCTCTTCCTCTGTCGCTCTCTACCGTCTCACTCTCTCCTTCTCTTCCCTCCCTTTACACCCTCACTCTACCATGATACCTCCCTTCCTTCTCCCCTCTCTACCGTCTATCTCCTTCTCTTCCCTCCCTTTACACCCTCACTCTACCATGATACCTCCCTTCCTTCTCCCCTCTCTTCCTCTGTCGCTCTCTACCGTCTCTCTATCTCCTTCTCTTCCCTCCCTTTACTCCCTCACTCTACCATGATACCTCCCTTCCTTCTCCCCTCTCTACCGTCTCTCTATCTCCTTCTCTTCCCTCCCTTTACACCCTCACTCTACCATGATACCTCCCTTCCTTCTCCCCTCTACCGTCTCTCTATCTCCTTCTCTTCCCTCCCTTTACACCCTCACTCTACCATGATACCTCCCTTCCTTCTCCCCTCTCTACCGTCTCTCTCTCTCCTTCTCTTCCCTCCCTTTACACCCTCACTCTACCATGATACCTCCCTTCCTTCTCCCCTCTCTACCGTCTCTCTCTCTCCTTCTCTTCCCTCCCTTTACACCCTCACTCTACCATGATACCTCCCTTCCTTCTCCCCTCTACCGTCTCTCTATCTCCTTCTCTTCCCTCCCTTTACACCCTCACTCTACCATGATACCTCCCTTCCTTCTCCCCTCTCTACCGTCTCTCTCTCTCCTTCTCTTCCCTCCCTTTACACCCTCACTCTACCATGATACCTCCCTTCCTTCTCCCCTCTCTACCGTCCTCTCTCTCCTTCTCTTCCCTCCCTTTACACCCTCACTCTACCATGATACCTCCCTTCCTTCTCCCCTCTCTACCGTCTCTCCCTCTCCTTCTCTTCCCTCCCTTTACACCCTCACTCTACCATGATACCTCCCTTCCTTCTCCCCTCTCTACCGTCTCTCCCTCTCCTTCTCTTCCCTCCCTTTACACCCTCACTCTACCATGATACCTCCCTCCCTTCTCCCCTCTCTACCGTCTCTCCCTCTCCTTCTCTTCCCTCCCTTTACTCCCTCACTCTACCATGATACCTCCCTTCCTTCTCCCCTCTCTACCGTCTCTCTATCTCCTTCTCTTCCCTCCCTTTACACCCTCACTCTACCATGATACCTCCCTTCCTTCTCCCCTCTCTACCGTCTCTCTATCTCCTTCTCTTCCCTCCCTTTACTCCCTCACTCTACCATGATACCTCCCTTCCTTCTCCCCTCTCTACCGTCTCTCTCTCTCCTTCTCTTCCCTCCCTTTACACCCTCACTCTACCATGATACCTCCCTTCCTTCTCCCCTCTCTTCCTCTGTCGCTCTCTACCATCTCACTCTCTCCCTAACCCCACACCCACTAATTTATCTTGCTCTCTGTCCCTTCCCTCGTCTCTCTCCCTCTGTCTACCCTCCTCTCTCCCTCTCCAGGTATTGATGTGTGGAACCCGGCGTTTGACGTGACCCCCCACCAGCTGATAACGGGGGGCATCATCACAGAGCTGGGGGTGTTTCTGCCCTCGGAGCTGCAGGCAGCACTCACCGGCCGTCTCACTGCCCTGTAGACGGCGATATCACCACCCGCTGGCCGCCGTGCGCTACTGCACCTTAATATTCCTGCTCTCACTCTCTCATACCACTTCCACGTCCTCACACACACAGCTGATGTGGAAGTCTAGTTTTGTTACATTTACACACACACGGTCAGTGTTCTACAAACTCACACGTTTTACGGTCTCACACACACACATCAACGCAGGAACTCAGACACACACATCCAACCCCCTCCCACTCCTGTCCCTCCCTCTCTCTCCTCTCTCTGGTCTCTCCTGTGTTCATCTCCTGTCTCTCTCCTCTCTCTGGTCTCTCCTGTCTCTCTCTGGTCTCTCCTCTCTCTGGTCTCTCCTGTGTTCATCTCCTGTCACCGACAGAACGAACCAGTCTCCTTCAGAAGAACTGGCCTATACTACATCCTAATCAGATTTCAGAGTTCTCCAAACAACGTTAGGAATGAAAAATGTAACAGTTATACCCAATAACACAATATTATATATTCACATGTAGTTTTCTCTGGAAAAGTGTTTTATAGAAATGTGAGTTTAAGAAAATTGATAGCCCATGATGACACTTGATTGCTGAAAATACATTGTTGAGTCTCAAATGGCACCTTATTCCCTTTATAGTGCACTATTTGACTACGGCCCATAGGCTCTAGCCAAAAGTAGTGCACTATATAGGGAATAGGGCTCTAGCCAAAAGTAGTGCACTATATAGGGAACAGGGCTCTGTGCCAAAAGTAGTGCACTATATAGGGAACAGGGCTCTGTGCCAAAAGTAGTGCACTATATAGGGAACAGGGCTCTGTGCCAAAAGTAGTGCACTATATAGGGAACAGGGCTCTGTGCCAAAAGTAGTGCACTATATAGGGAATAGGGGGTCATATGAGACGCAACTGAAATTAGAACTATTCAAACCAAAACAAAGCCAGTTGATATTATCTAGAGCAAACCTCTATAGTCAGCTGATGAGTATAACTTGTGGCTACACCTCCCTATACCTCCACATAATGTCTGTACCTCGCTGGTCCAATCTGTACCGTATCGTCCCCTACCCCCAGGGTTATCAAACCTCTTTAGTCAGCTGATGAGTATAACTTGTGGCTACACCTCCCTATACCTCCACATAATGTCTGTACCTCGCTGGTCCAATCTGTACCGTATCGTCCCCTACCCCCAGGGTTATCAAACCTCTCCTCAGACGTTTCACAATTCTGTTGTAGCCCTGAACTAGGTCTCCTGATTCACCTGGTCGAGGGTTTGATGATTAGTTGGATCAGGTGAGCTGGCTGTGGACCTTGGTCCCTGAGGAGAGGTTTAAAAACCACCTGTGTACCATATCAAACTACACAGAATACACAGAAACACTATATATACACTCAACACCAATCTCCATGTTATTAGGCCTGGACAACAAGTCAAGCAAAAGAAACCCTTTTTTCTCTTGGCAGAGATGGAACTCTCGGCTTTAAACAACAGTTGAACGGAATGTTGATGTTTGTTCTAAAGATTGTATTTCTATGATGTACTGAATGTCACAGGGGCCCTGCACTGCTCAATGCCTTCCACCACCAGCACCACCGCTCACACACAGGACAGGACAGGACAGGCAGGCATCCCGAATGGCATCCTATTACCTAAATGGTGCACTACTTTTGACCTGAGCTTTGGTCGTAAGTAGTGCACAATCGAGGGAATAATAGATTGTAATTTGGGACAGGTCCCAGGACAGCAGGCTAACAGGGAGGAACGTAGCCCTTCAACCCCCCCCCCCCCCCTCCCCCCAAAAAAATGCAAGGTGGAGGTCCGAAAGTTGCCTGGCTACCCAAGCTCCTTGCTCTAGTGAAACGCTAGGCCACGCCCACGGAAGTTAGTTTCTTCTCCGCAATGAGACTGGATTTGAGTACCCCCCTGACGATTTCTAGAAAGCAAACACATTCTAACCATTCTGATTGGTCCTACAAACCGATGGGTTGGGCCAGAGTCAGAAAGGCGGCGTTTTGAAAATTCGTCATTGGCTTTGATACTCTGATTAGTTAGAGATGATCCAATCGCTGATTACTTTTGTTTTCTTACAACACCACACATTTTTTCGTCACAACAAACGACTTCAACGATGGCCGTCTGACTGAAGTATGTAGCCAACATAGAGCAGGGGGAAACGTACAGTAGTTTGAGATGTCAGGCAAGTCTGAAAGGTCAAAGGTGAAATACATCCCCAAATCTACTACTCTACTACTCCATCATCCCTCATTCAGAAACCTCTGATCTCTAAACACACCACACCTCCTCGCCCATTGGACCATTTTTGGTCCACAACAGGCATTCTTATCTAGAACTTTCCTGTCAAAAAAATAATACATTATTTAGAATTATAGAATCCGTAGTGTCATAACTGTTCCATATTCTAGAATCGCAGTAGAACAGAGACCCTCCATCCCCAACCTCTCCCTGTCAAACTTACCCCTCTCTCTCTCTCCCTTCCTCTCACAGCGATGCTGTTGGCTGTCAAATCACATAAGGGTCTAGAATCAAACACCACTGTTGTGTTTTTGGGGTTCCTTTCTTTTGTCTTTTATTTTGAGAAACTGAACTGGAAGAAATCAGAGGGGAGAGTTTTAACGGTCGAGAAAAATGTAGCAACTTTGTCGCCATCCGTAGATCGTTACGTTGAAAACTTTTTAAAAAGGTACGAGAATCCGTTTGTCTCTTTATCATGAAGACTTTGTTGTTGTCGTTGACTGGAAACCAGATGCTGTTCTGTGTTAACATTTCACCCCTTGTAGTCCGGGGCATTGTTTGGCATTGACAACGAGTGGAAGGATGGCACGAACAGACTGGTACCCAGGCTACTCTTGTTTGGCTGTGATCAGTTGTTTTATTATGGTGATTCTTAGTGATAAAGCTGTTGTTAATTAGACTACACTGAGAGGCCTCCTCGACCACACACACGCTATCACACACACTATCACACGCACACTATCACACACACACACTGATAAAATGTCAGGATAGACTGTTTAATTGGAATTATCTGCCAGTCAGTCACCCAAAGGTTCTGTTTATTTAACAGGCTCTGGGATGTGTCCCAAATGGCACCCTATTTCCTTTCTAGTGCACTATTTTTAACCTAGTTCCTATAGGGTTCTGGTCAAAAGTAGTGCACTATTTTTAACCTGGGTCCTATAGGGTTCTGGTCAAAAGTAGTGCACTATTTTTAACCTGGGTCCTATAGGGTTCTGGTCAAAAGTAGTGCACTATTTTTAACCTGGGTCCTATATGGTTCTGGTCAAAAGTAGTGCACTATTTTTAACCTGGGTCCTATATGGTTCTGGTCAAAAGTAGTGCACTATTTTTAACCTGGACCCTATAGGGTTCTGGTCAAAAGTAGTGCACTATATAGGGAATAGGGTGACATTTGGATGCATACTAGATCTAGACAGAGGGCACCATATTGAATAGTGTAAAATATCTCCTACTCTCTGTACTGAGGGTATCTTAAGAGGCAGTAAATCCCCAGTGTACTTGTAGGAAACCATCTGTCCCTCCTCTTATTCTCCGTCCCCAATAACCACACTAGCATACTATCTAGTATGCACGGGCTGAATTGCTTCATACTAAGTAGTATGCAAGGGTGGATACTTCGGGACATGATCTAATGAGTCTAGTCTTGGGAGAGGAAGATGCCAAATTAAGTGCCAAATGCAACGCTATCATCACTTCTACTCCCTCTGAGATTTCAACCAATGGGAGAATGTCCTGATGACCGGGTGTTTGTGAATAAGCCAATAGGAAGCATGGCTGGTGATATTAGTGCGGGTGGGGGTGTAGTCGATTAGAAGGCCTCTTTCTACGTGTAGTTATGTTATTGTTTATATTCATATCTGGGGTTTAGTTTTGTATCATGTGGAAATAGTTCAAAAATGGATGTTTTTTTAATATGAATATAATGCTGTAAACTGCATACCTGAATTAAGAGATTTCTCTTTCACGACAATACAATAAAGAGTGAACAAAAACATTACAGCTGTCGGCGTTGTATCTTTTAGGTCGTGGGACATTTCTTAGTACATACAATGATAGCCTATCTAATTTATACATTCATTTCATGTCAAGGTGCATGTTAGATAAGTAATGTATCTAACTTGGCACAATTCAAACATTTTATTGATTCAGTTCAAAAAAATCTTCCAGAGACTTTATTTTCGTATTTTCCACACCCTCAGTACTCCAGTATCCCAGAATGCCATGTTGTAACGCCCATCTACATCCGGTCTGGAACAATACGGCGAAAACAGCTCCGAGGCAAGATGGCGCAAGGTAAACAGAAGTTCAAAGCGCAGCCCGGTGGAACCAAGAAACCTCAAAAAAACAAAGGTCCCAGAAAAGGAGGTATGTACAGAGAGATATGGTTGATGTCTTGTATTCTAGCGATTTCGCCTGGACTCCGTATATATACTCAAAAAGTATTTGCGACGTGTTGCGGCGGACATGCTGGCTCAAACACGGTTCAGTGAGGAGACAGTTTCTATTGGAAAAACTGCGTGGGAACTAGACTATCAAGGGTGCCGGAGCCCCTCAAATGGAACTCATCATAGCACAATCATTTGAATTGCATCGCGTACCATTGCATGTGCATAACAAGATACATTCGAAAGTTGTCCCAATGTTTAGGCCTACTTACTGGCCCTGCTGCCAACTTGTGAAGGAGAACTGTAGGGCAGCTTAGCTATTTATAGGGAGATTTGTAATGGCATTATCAGTCACACAACGATTACACAGTGCCTGGTCTTCCATTCCCCTGCCAGCTAGCTAACCTTGATTCCCTTATGGGCTGCTCCAAATGGAAACTTAGCTTAAAACTTCTACAGTACTTGTTACGAATCTGTTTGGCTTAAGGGTACAATCTGCAATTGCTACATACATTGCTTCACTTTTAAAGTAAGGTTATAGCCATTGTTTCTCGAAGAATATAACTTCTATAAATGCCTCATGTTTAGCATAGTTCAACCCATCAGAACCATCCCTCAACGATTTACCAAAACAGAGGCGGGGTGTTGGCTTTGTTATTGTTGGCCCCTTTAACCACGGTGTGTTTTCTGTAAGGGGGTCAATAAATATCTACACTGAGGTTTTATTGTTGGTTACAAATCTCACCCCTCACTTGTTGTTGCTGTTTCACAGGGAGGTCGATCAAACCGAAGAAGGTTAAAGTGGTACAGCAACAGCAGTTGAAGAAGGTAGGACGGCAGCTATAGGACGGCAGCTATAGGACGGCAGCTATAGGACGGCAGCTATAGGGCGGCAGCTACAGGACGGCAGCTACAGGACGGCAGCTACAGGACGGCAGCTACAGGACGGCAGCTATAGGACGGCAGCTATAGGGCGGCAGCTATAGGGGGGCAGCTATAGGGGGGCAGCTACAGGACGGCAGCTATAGGACGGCAGCTATAGGAGCTATAGGACGGCAGCTATAGGGCGGCAGCTATAGGGGGGCAGCTATAGGGAGGCAGCTGTAGGGGGGCAGCTGTAGGGGGGCAGCTGTAGGACGGCAGCTGTAGGGAGGCAGCTGTAGGGCGGCAGCTACAGGACGGCAGCTACAGGACGGCAGCTACAGGACGGCAGCTACAGGGCGGCAGCTATAGGAGCTATAGGACGGCAGCTATAGGGGGGCAGCTATAGGAGGGCAGCTATAGGAGGGCAGCTATAGGAGGGCAGCTATAGGGCGGCAGCTATAGGAGCTATAGGGGGGCAGCTATAGGAGGGCAGCTATAGGACGGCAGCTATAGGACGGCAGCTACAGGGCGGCAGCTACAGGACGGCAGCTACAGGACGGCAGCTACAGGACGGCAGCTACAGGACGGCAGCTACAGGACGGCAGCTATAGGACGGCAGCTATAGGGCGGCAGCTATAGGGGGGCAGCTATAGGGGGGCAGCTACAGGACGGCAGCTATAGGACGGCAGCTATAGGAGCTATAGGACGGCAGCTATAGGGCGGCAGCTATAGGGGGCAGCTATAGGGGGCAGCTATAGGGAGGCAGCTGTAGGGGGGCAGCTGTAGGGGGGCAGCTGTAGGACGGCAGCTGTAGGGAGGCAGCTGTAGGGCGGCAGCTACAGGACGGCAGCTACAGGACGGCAGCTACAGGACGGCAGCTACAGGACGGCAGCTACAGGGCGGCAGCTATAGGAGCTATAGGACGGCAGCTATAGGGGGGCAGCTATAGGAGGGCAGCTATAGGAGGGCAGCTATAGGAGGGCAGCTATAGGAGGGCAGCTATAGGGCGGCAGCTATAGGAGCTATAGGGGGGCAGCTATAGGAGGGCAGCTATAGGACGGCAGCTATAGGATGGCAGCTACAGGGCGGCAGCTACAGGACGGCAGCTACAGGGCGGCAGCTACAGGACGGCAGCTACAGGAGGGCAGCAGCTACAGGAGGGCAGCAGCTATAGGAGGGCGGCAGCTATAGGAGGGCAGCTACAGGAGGGCGGCAGCTACAGGAGGGGGGCAGCTACAGGAGGGGGGCAGCTACAGGAGGGCGGCAGCTACAGGAGGGCGGCAGCTACAGGAGGGCGGCAGCTACAGGAGGGCGGCAGCTACAGGAGCTATAGGACTGCAGCTATAGGACGGCAGCTATAGGAGGACGGCAGCTATAGGAGGGCAGCAGCTATAGGAGGGCAGCAGCTATAGGAGGGCAGCAGCTATAGGACGGCAGCTATAGGACGGCAGCTATAGGAGCTATAGGACGGCAGCTATAGGACGGCAGCTATAGGACGGGCTATAGGACGGCAGCTATAGGACGGAAGATATAGGGAGGCAGCTATAGGGCGGCAGCTATAGGACGGCAGCTATAGGAGCTATAGGACGGCAGCTACAGGACTACAGCTATAGGGCGGCAGCTATAGGAGCTATAGGACGGCAGCTACAGGACGGCAGCTACAGGACGGCAGCTACAGGACGGCAGCTACAGGGGGGCAGCTATAGGACGGCAGCTATAGGAGCTATAGGACGGCAGCTATAGGGAGGCAGCTATAGGGAGGCAGCTATAGGGAGGCAGCTATAGGGAGGCAGCTATAGGGCGGCAGCTATAGGGAGGCAGCTATAGGACGGCAGCTATAGGACGGCAGCTATAGGAGCTATAGGACGGCAGCTATAGGACGGCAGCTATAGGGCGGCAGCTATAGGGCGGCAGCTATAGGGAGGCAGCTATAGGAGCTATAGGACGGCAGCTATAGGACGGCAGCTATAGGGCGGCAGCTATAGGGCGGCAGCTATAGGGAGGCAGCTATAGGACGGCAGCTATAGGACGGCAAGCTATAGGGCGGCAGCTATAGGGGGGCAGCTACAGGACGGCAGCTATAGGAGCTATAGGACGGCAGCTATAGGGCGGCAGCTGTAGGGGGGCAGCTATAGGGGGGCAGCTACAGGACGGCAGCTATAGGAGCTATAGGACGGCAGCTATAGGACGCCAGCTACAGGACGGCAGCTACAGGACGGCAGCTACAGGACAGAAGATATAGGACGGCAGCTACAGGACGGCAGCTACAGGACGGCAGCTATAGGGAGGCAGCTATAGGGAGGCAGCTATAGGGAGGCAGCTATAGGACGGCAGCTATAGGGAGGCAGCTGTCGGACGGCAGCTGTAGGGAGGCAGCTGTAGGGCGGCAGCTGTAGGGCGGCAGCTATAGGGCGGCAGCTATAGGAGCTATAGGGGGGCAGCTATAGGACGGCAGCTATAGGACGGCAGCTACAGGACGGCAGCTACAGGACGGCAGCTACAGGACGGCAGCTACAGGGCGGCAGCTATAGGAGCTATAGGATGGCAGCTATAGGGGGGCAGCTATAGGGCGGCAGCTATAGGGGGGCAGCTATAGGAGGGCAGCAGCTATAGGAGGGCAGCAGCTATAGGAGGGCAGCAGCTATAGGAGGGCAGCAGCTATAGGAGGGCAGCAGCTATAGGAGGGCAGCTATAGGACGGCAGCTATAGGAGGGCGGCAGCTATAGGAGGACGGCAGCTATAGGACGGCGGCAGCTATAGGAGGGCGGCAGCTATAGGAGGGCGGCAGCTATAGGAGGGCGGCAGCTATAGGACGGCAGCTATAGGAGCTATAGGACGGCAGCTATAGGAGCTATAGGGCGGCAGCTATAGGAGCTATAGGACGGGAGCTATAGGACGGGAGCTATAGGGCGGCAGCTATAGGACGGCAGCTATAGGAGCTATAGGACGGCAGCTATAGGAGCTATAGGACGGCAGCTATAGGAGCTATAGGACGGCAGCTATAGGACGGCAGCTATAGGAGCTATAGGACGGCAGCTATAGGGCGGCAGATATAGGGCGGCAGCTATAGGACGGCAGCTATAGGACGGCAGCTATAGGAGGGCGGCAGCTATAGGACTGCAGCTATAGGACGGCAGCTATAGGACGGCAGCTATAGGACGGCAGCTATAGGAGCTATAGGAGGGCAGTTATAGGGCGGCGGCTATAGGGCGGCAGCTATAGGGCGGCAGCTTTAGGACTGCAGCTATAGGAGCTATAGGACGGCAGCTATAGGAGCTATAGGACGGCAGCTATAGGACGGCAGCTATAGGGCGGCAGCTATAGGACGGCAGCTATAGGGCAACAGCTATAGGGCAACAGCTATAGGGCAACAGCTATAGGGCGGCAGCTATAGGGCGGCAGCTATAGGGCAACAGCTATAGGGCGGCAGCTATAGGACAGCAGATATAGGACAGCAGATATAGGACGGCCCATACTGTCCATTACGGAATAATGGGAGAGTTTAAAATCTACCTGTTCAGGCTGGGGGCTACCACTTGTATACAGGCTGGGGACTACCACTTGTATACAAGCTGGGGGCTGCCACTTGTATACAGGCTGGGGACTACCACTTGTATACAGGCTGGGGACTACCACTTGTATACAGGCTGGGGACTACCACTTGTATACAGACTGGGGACTACCACTTGTATACAGGCTGGGGGCTACCACTTGTATACAGGCTGGGGGCTACCACTTGTATACAGGCTGGGGACTACCACTTGTATACAGGCTGGGGGCTACCACTTGTATACAGGCTGGGGGCTACCACTTGTATACAGGCTGGGGGCTACCACTTGTATACAGGCTGGGGACTACCACTTGTATACAGGCTGGGGGCTACCACTTGTATACAGGCTGGGGGCTACCACTTGTATACAGGCTGGGGACTACCACTTGTATACAGGCTGGGGACTACCACTTGTATACAGGCTGGGGACTACCACTTGTATACAGACTGGGGACTACCACTTGTATACAGACTGGGGACTACCCCTTGTATACAGGCTGGGGACTACCACTTGTATACAGGCTGGGGACTACCACTTGTATACAGGCTGGGGGCTACCCCTTGTATACAGGCTGGGGGCTACCCCTTGTATACAGGCTGGGGGCTACCCCTTGTATACAGGCTGGGGGCTACCCCTTGTATACAGGCTGGGGGCTACCCCTTGTATACAGGCTGGGGACTACCACTTGTATACAGGCTGGGGACTACCACTTGTATACAGGCTGGGGACTACCACTTGTATACAGGCTGGGGACTACCACTTGTATACAGGCTGGGGACTAGACTACCCCTTGTATACAGGCTGGGGGCTACCCCTTGTATACAGGCTGGGGACTACCACTTGTATACAGGCTGGGGACTACCACTTGTATACAGGCTGGGGACTACCACTTGTATACAGGCTGGGGACTACCACTTGTATACAGGCTGGGGACTACCACTTGTATACAGGCTGGGGACTACCACTTGTATACAGGCTGGGGACTACCACTTGTATACAGGCTGGGGACTACCACTTGTATACAGGCTGGGGACTACCACTTGTATACAGGCTGGGGACTACCACTTGTATACAGGCTGGGGACTACCACTTGTATACAGGCTGGGACTACCACTTGTATACAGACTGGGGACTACCAGACTGGGGACTACCCTTGTATACAGGCTGGGGACTACCACTTGTATACAGGCTGGGGACTACCACTTGTATACAGGCTGGGGCTACCACTTGTATACAGGCTGGGGGCTACCCCTTGTATACAGGCTGGGGCTACCCCTTGTATACAGGCTGGGGCTACCCCTTGTATACAGGCTGGGGGCTACCCCTTGTATACAGGCTGGGGCTACCACTTGTATACAGGCTGGGGACTACCACTTGTATACAGGCTGGGGACTACCACTTGTATACAGGCTGGGGACTACCACTTGTATACAGGCTGGGGACTACCACTTGTATACAGGCTGGGGACTACCACTTGTATACAGGCTGGGGGCTACCCCCCTTGTATACAGGCTGGGGACTACCACTTGTATACAGGCTGGGGACTACCACTTGTATACAGGCTGGGGACTACCACTTGTATACAGGCTGGGACTACCACTTGTATACAGGCTGGGGACTACCACTTGTATACAGGCTGGGGACTACCACTTGTATACAGGCTGGGGACTACCACTTGTATACAGGCTGGGGACTACCACTTGTATACAGGCTGGGGACTACCACTTGTATACAGGCTGGGGACTACCACTTGTATACAGGCTGGGGACTAGACTACCCCTTGTATACAGGCTGGGGGCTACCCCTTGTATACAGGCTGGGGACTACCACTTGTATACAGGCTGGGGACTACCACTTGTATACAGGCTGGGGACTACCACTTGTATACAGGCTGGGGACTACCACTTGTATACAGGCTGGGGACTACCACTTGTATACAGGCTGGGGACTACCACTTGTATACAGGCTGGGGACTACCACTTGTATACAGGCTGGGGACTACCACTTGTATACAGGCTGGGGACTACCACTTGTATACAGGCTGGGGACTACCACTTGTATACAGGCTGGGGACTAGACTACCACTTGTATACAGGCTGGGGACTAGACTACCACTTGTATACAGGCTGGGGACTAGACTACCACTTGTATACAGGCTGGGGACTAGACTACCACTTGTATACAGGCTGGGGACTAGACTACCACTTGTATACAGGCTGGGGACTAGACTACCACTTGTATACAGGCTGGGGACTAGACTACCACTTGTATACAGGCTGGGGGCTGCCACTTGTATACAGGCTGGGGACTACCACTTGTATACAGGCTGGGGACGTGGCCGCTCATTTCACCCGACTCCCACCAAGATCCAGTCCCATACTGGTTTTGAATGGTCTTCAAGATTATATAATCAAACTCCCACGTAAAACAGTCATTTAAGATGTTTGTGGATTCATTTACTTCTACCTGATGCCTTTTGATAATGAAGATTTTCTATATGATTTTAGTTTTTGTGAGGTTGGTGCTTAAAGATCATTTAAAAAAGGGTGAAATGTAGGTGGCCAGTTTCCCATGGTGTTCTCGTCTCAGCCCTCTCCTGGGTTTAGGGACACTTCTTCCAGCTGGCTACGTCCCCATTCTGAATCTGCACCCTTCTCTCCTCGTCGTGGACGGCGGAAACGCCCTCCAACCACTGCCTACACCAACTCTATCCACTACGGTCTGTCTGTCTGTGGGACATACCATCTGAGGAGAATCCACTATGGTCTGTCTTTCTGTGGGACATACCATCTGAGGAGAATCCACTACGGTCTGTCTCTGTGGGACATACCATCTGAGGAGAATACACTACGGTCTGTCTCTGTGGGACATACCATCTGAGGAGAATCCACTACGGTCTGTCTCTGTGGGACATACCATCTGAGGAGAATCCACTATGGTCTGTCTTTCTGTGGGACATACCATCTGAGGAGAATCCACTACGGTCTGTCTCTGTGGGGCATACCATCTGAGGAGAATCCACTACGGTCTGTCTCTGTGGGACATACCATCTGAGGAGAATCCACTACGGTCTGTCTCTGTGGGACATACCATCTGAGTCAACATGCACTGGGATACAGTCAGCACTGTCTACAGATGGAATCCTCTCAGAGAACCTGGACCCTGACAGGTCCCAGACAGGTCCCAGACAGGACCCAGACAGGACCCAGAAATTGTCCATCTTATAACGTGTGCAACTCATCCGAAAAAGTAGGGATGAGTTGTACTCTGACGGACAAAAACGCAGATGAATGCAGATGTATGTATGTAGACATGTCCTGGATTGTCCCCCATTGAAATGTCCTGAGGTGAGGAATGCTTTTCTTTAGGCCATGATGTAAGTCGTATATGAATGAATCTGTGTGGCTGCTCCCTAATCCCATGTCCCCTGCTGTTCCCCCCCCAGGGCCTGGAGGTGGCGATCAGGAACAAGATAGAGGAAGAGGTGACTCACCGAGCCAGTACGAAACTCCACAAGAGACTGAGTATTGTGAAGGGGGCGGAGGTGAAACCAACCCCCTCTAAAGGAAACAACCATCCCAACCACCCTGCACCCAGCACCTCCAAATAAACTCTGTTATTCTGTCTGTCTGCTCTGACTGCTTTCGCTGTGCTAGATAAAGTAAAAAATGTCTCCCAAATGGCACCCTATTCCCTATATAGTGTTATACTTTTTGAACAGGGGCTCATAGGGCTCTGTCTAAAGTAGTGCACTGTATAGTGAGTAGGGCGGCATTTGGAACGAATACAATGTGTTTGGCACTGCTGTATGGACTGACATGAAGTCCTGTACGTCACAGCTGAGGAGTGTAATATCCACGTCTCCAATAGATGGTGCTGTAGTAGTCAGTTTTGGTGAGTTTTTCTGGTAGACTTGGCTGCTTGCTATCGCCTCGAGGAGACAAGGAAAGGAGACGAGGAACGTGAGGATGCCAACAGAGTAATATTGAGATGCACCCTAGATAGTCGACGGTCGACATTTGGGATCTCTGTCGTGTGTATTGAAGGGGCCATTGAGTATTTAGTTTTGTGTGATTCTTGTCTCGTGTTGCACTGTCTTCAGAACTGAGACACACGTTTCTCCCATATACTGTATTCCAATGCAAAGGACGTGAATAAAAAAACTGTGGACATTTTGTAATGCAACCGAGTTATTTTGTCTTGTATGGGCATGTGTAGACCTAGCCAGACCTGTGTAGACCTAGCCAGACCTGTGTAGACCTAGCCAGACCTGTGTAGACCTAGTCAGACCTGTGTAGACCTATCCAGACCTGTGTAGACCTAGTCAGACCTGTGTATGGGTGTGTGTAGACCTAGCCAGACCTGTGTATGGGTGTGTGTAGACCTAGCCAGACCTGTGTATGGGCGTGTGTAGACCTATCCAGACCTGTGTAGACCTATCCAGACCTGTGTATGGGCGTGTGTAGACCTATCCAGAACTGTGTAGACCTGTGTATGGGCGTGTGTAGACCTATCCAGACCTGTGTAGACCTATCCAGACCTGTGTATGGGCGTGTGTAGACCTATCCAGACCTGTGTATGGGCCTGTGTAGACCTATCCAGACCTGTTTAGACCTATCCAGACCTGTGTATGGGCGTGTGTAGACCTATCCAGACCTGTGTATGGGCGTGTGTAGACCTATCCAGACCTGTGTATGGGCGTGTGTAGACCTATCCAGACCTGTTTAGACCTATCCAGACCTGTGTATGGGCGTGTCAGGTGTTTTGTGTTCATACACTTTCCTCTTTACCTCAGAGCTGGGGCCTGTTGCACAAAACTAGGATAAGGGATTAAGCCAGGATATCTTGGTGATCCTGGCTCAATTGATCCGTAATCCGGTTGCACTAAAGATGGATAGGGGGCAGGAGGATATGTTATGGTATAAATTACCATGGAGATTTATTCTGTGGAGCTAGCCTGCTCCAGACCAGGCTAAATTCCAGGATCTATTTAATCTCATCCCTAATGTCAGTCAGCAGTCACCACAAATGGAAACCAATAGTTATTTCACTGCTCACTATACATTGTTATCACATATAACTAGACCCACTGTTATTATTTAAACGTTTGTGATCATTAATTTCAATGATTTTGGATAAAAAATGATTTTTAGATGATGTTGCTATCATTAGATAATTTACAGTTTCCCATAGACTATAAGGCTATATATAAAATGATAGAATATTAGGGCCACAGAGGGGAAAAAAACACAAGTCATAATATTGTAACCTGTTGTTTTAAAGGAGGACAGTTGTTAAAATGACAGATGTGGGGCATTTCGTGAAATTGTACTTCAGTATGGTTTCATAAACAAAGACATGCTGATGTGCCAGAATATTAAGTATCACATTGTCATAAGTATCAAAACTGTAAAAACAATATGTAGCTTTTCTGCAGAAAGAACCAGCCTCATAAATTTATGACTTTATCATTTTTCTTCAGTGTGGCCCTAGTACTCTGTCATAAACAAATACACATTCCATATGAATATAAAAACACAATGTGTAACATTATGTTCCTTTATTGAATAAGGACAAAACAAAGCAGGTAAACCATCAGCTCCTTTCGAAACTGAAGTCACAGTGACTCTACAAGATGGAAAGCACAGAATCCAAGCATATTATACAAAATGATACATACACATTCAAAGGTCTGTATATAACACACCCTGCATGTCTGCACACTAAAATAAATGCAGGACAAATCCATACACATCAACTGAACAGACAAATGAATGGATGCAGTAGCCTCCCTGCAGCCTTGTATTACACACAGTATACCGCACAAACATCATAAGAGGCCAAATTCACAAAAAACGAACCCAAAAAAAAACAAATTCCTCTGCCACCGCAGGACATATTTAACCAAAATTGAAAGCACACATACTAACTAAAATAATTCAACACATATTGGTCCCTCAGCAGCCGACCACTGTCGTCATCAGGAAGATTGCCGGATTGTCCCAGTCCATGGCTGGTGGCACTCTGGGGGCCCTCTCCTTCCTCAGGCAGGCCACATTGTGGAGGACAGCACAAGCCACAGTAATATCACATGCCCTAACAGGGCTGACCCTTAATTTGTGAAGGCAGTGAAAGCGTGCCTTCAGGAGGCCAAAGGTCATTTCAACTCTGGCCCTGGTCCTGGCATGGGCATGGTTGTAGGCCTGCTGTGCTTCCTGGGGGTCTGTGAAAGGTGTCAGGAGAAAAGGCTGGCAGCCATACCCCTGTCTCCCAGCAACACACCAGAGAATTCACCTGTCAACACAAAATCTCATCATTACTACCTCATAAACACAGTGATATTCTTGACACAGCCATGATGGTTATAAATAGGGGTTGTGTGGCTTACCTTGTGATAGGCACTGATAGATTTCAGAGGCCCGAAAGATTCTGGAGTCATGGACTGAGCCAGGCCATTTTGCCACAACATTGCTGATCACACAGTCAGCATTGCAGACCATCTGAAATCATAAGATGAGGAATATAACACCAATCAATGCACATCACTGGCAATGCAGAGTGTTCGTCAATGGACAATATCAAAAAGTTATGTTCACCTGAACATTAATGCTGTGAAAGGATTTCCTATTCACAAAATCGGCCTCATGGGCACCTGAGGGGGCTTTTATCCTTATGTGTGTGCAGTCCACTGCACCAATGACATTGGGGAAACCTGTCACAGGGCTCCGGGCAGCCGAGCGGAAATGGAGGAAAACTCGCCTCCCTGCGGACCTGGCATCCTTTCACTCCCTCCTCTCTACATTTTCCTCCTCTGTCTCTGCTGCTAAAGCCACTTTCTACCACTCTAAATTCCAAGCATCTGCCTCTAACCCTAGGAAGCTCTTTGCAACCTTCTCCTCCCTCTTGAATCCTCCTCCCCCTCCTCCCTCTCTGCAGATGACTTCGTCAACCATTTTGAAAAGAAGGTCGACGACATCCGATCCTCGTTTGCTAAGTCAAACGACACCGCTGGTTCTGCTCACACTGCCCTACCCTGTGCTCTGACCTCTTTCTCCCCTCTCTCTCCAGATGACATCTCGCGTCTTGTGACGGCCGGCCGCCCAACAACCTGCCCGCTTGACCCTATCCCCTCCTCTCTTCTCCAGACCATCTCCGGTGACCTTCTCCCTTACCTCACCTCGCTCATCAACTCATCCCTGACCGCTGGCTACGCCCCTCCCGTCTTCAAGAGAGCGAGAGTTGCACCCCTTCTGAAAAACCTACACTCGATCCCTCCGATGTCAACAACTACAGACCAGTATCCCTTCTTTCTTTTCTCTCCAAAACTCTTGAACGTGCCCTCCTTGGCCAGCTCTCCCGCTATCTCTCTCAGAATGACCTTCTTGATCCAAATCAGTCAGGTTTCAAGACTAGTCATTCAACTGAGACTGCTCTTCTCTGTATCACGGAGGCGCTCCGCACTGCTAAAGCTAACTCTCTCTCCTCTGCTCTCATCCTTCTAGACCTATCGGCTGCCTTCGATACTGTGAACCATCAGATCCTCCTCTCCACCCTCTCCGAGTTGGGCATCTCCGGCGCGGCCCACGCTTGGATTGCGTCCTACCTGACAGGTCGCTCCTACCAGGTGGCGTGGCGAGAATCCGTCTCCTCACCACGTGCTCTCACCACTGGTGTCCCCCAGGGCTCTGTTCTAGGCACTCTCCTATTCTCGCTATACACCAAGTCACTTGGCTCTGTCATAACCTCACATGGTCTCTCCTATCATTGCTATGCAGACGACACACAATTAATCTTCTCCTTTCCCCCTTCTGACGACCAGGTGGCGAATCGCATCTCTGCATGTCTGGCAGACATATCAGTGTGGATGACGGATCATCACCTCAAGCTGAACCTCGGCAAGACGGAGCTGCTCTTCCTCCCGGGGAAGGAGTGCCCGTTCCATGATCTCGCCATCACGGTTGACAACTCCATTGTGTCCTCGTCCCAGAGCGCTAAGAACCTTGGCGTGATCCTGGACAACACCCTGTCGTTCTCAAATAACATCAAGGCGGTGGCCCGTTCCTGTAGGTTCATGCTCTACAACATCCGCAGAGTACGACCCTGCCTCACACAGGAAGCGGCGCAGGTCCTAATCCAGGCACTTGTCATCTCCCGTCTGGATTACTGCAACTCGCTGTTGGCTGGGCTCCCTGCCTGTGCCATTAAACCCCTACAACTCATCCAGAACGCCGCAGCCCGTCTGGTGTTCAACCTTCCCAAGTTCTCTCACGTCACCCCGCTCCTCCGCTCTCTCCACTGGCTTCCAGTTGAAGCTCGCATCCGCTACAAGACCATGGTGCTTGCCTACGGAGCTGCGGGGGGAACGGCACCTCAGTACCTCCAGGCTCTGATCAGGCTCTACACCCAAACAAGGGCACTGCGTTCATCCACCTCTGGCCTGCTCGCCTCCCTACCACTGAGGAAGTACAGTTCCCGCTCAGCCCAGTCAAAACTGTTCGCTGCTCTGGCCCCCAATGGTGGAACAAACTCCTCACGACGCCAGGACAGCGGAGTCAATCACCACCTTCCGGAGACACCTGAAACCCCACCTCTTTAAGGAATACCTAGGATAGGATAAAGTAATCCTTCTCACCCCCCCTTAAAAGACCTAGATGCACTATTGTAAAGTGGCTGTTCCACTGGATGTCATAAGGTGAAAGCACCAATTTGTAAGTCTCTCTGGATAAGAGCGTCTGCTAAATGACTTAAATGTAAATGTCACACAAAGTAATGAGTATCCTACTATGTGTTAACAGTTGTCCTGTAATTTGTAGATCCTCTTACCTGCAATCCTATAGAACTCCTCTTTGATGTCACAGAGTCTTCTGTGGCCAGGGAAGGAGATGAAGACATCTGCTAATGCTTTGATAGCCAGACACACACTCCTTATTGTGAGGCAAATTGTGGCCTTGTTCAGCTGTTCTGCATCCCCCACTGAGTACAGGAAGGCTCCACTAGCAAAAAAGCGCAAGGCCACACAAACCATTTGCTCCACACTCAGTGCATGGCTCCGTGCAGTGCGGTGCTTAATCCTGGGACCCAGTAGTCTGCATAGATACCTGATGCCATCTGCAGAAAACCTGTATCTTTCATATAGATGGTCATCAGGGAAGGCCAGTGGGTCCAACCGGTCCCTGAAGACCCTTTCTCGCCTGAAGGCTCTCCTCAGCACAAGTGCTTCTTCATCCACCACATCTCGCACGAATGGGCATGCCATTGTCAGAGCAGAAAGGAACACACAATTTTGGGCCTTCATATAGGCTAGTGGCCACACCTGGTGCTGGGGGGGGGTGGGCAAAAGAGGGCGATGCCTTATAACGATGACTTGGTTGTACTGATTGCTGGGAAGGTGGTTGCCATACAACTTTCTGATAGCTTGTGAGCTCTGTGAACACAATACAATTAGCGCAGCTGGAATTTGGCAGGATGTGATGTCCTTTTATTAATACGCACTATGTTGCCAGGCTGGTTTTCCCACTGTATAGCATCTGGGTCCTGTAAAAGAAATTAGATTTTTTGATTTTGATGAGGACTCCTCACCATTGTAGAGTAAATAGTACTTTCACAGTCTTAACATGATACCTCATGCCTTCTGGAATCCAGAGAGATGGTCTCCTCCTCATCATCGTCTCCATCATGTGCTGTTGCTGCTGCACTGGGGCCTTCACCCTATCACATTTAATCGGATTCATATTGAAGCTAGTAGACAAGACATGCCAGGCCTACAGTATGCCTTTGATGGAGTACTCACTGGATCAGCATCGTCTGGTGCTTGTGCTGGTGGCTCTAACAGGAACACAGTGCTGCCAGGCAATAGGTAAACCAAAGTCAGACAGTCCAAATTGATTCAATATGAATGTGGTTGTATCCCATGTAGAGATGGAAGGACATACCTTGAATGAAGCGGGTGGCATCTTGGGAGGAACCTATGCTCGTCTCTTTCCCCCCAGGGATCCCCTCTAAGACGGGCCTGCCTTTATTTAGCTCCAAGGCCATGTCCTCTGCTGGGGTAAGGTCAGCCTTTGGTGACCCACCACCCGTGCCTTGTCTGTGGGTATTCTTTTTCACTGCTAAAACAGTACAGACAATGTGTGAGCAGGCACCTTCTGGGTACAATATATGCTTGTGCTTTGTTAAATATTAGTCAGGGACCATACCATTCTGCAGAATGTTCTTGTATTTGATTTTGACCTGCTGCCATGTCCGTTTTGGCCCGTTCATGTTTAATCTACACACACACACACACACACACACACACACACACATTTAATTGGTATTTTTGTCTTGTTTTCAGTAAAAATATCAAAAAATGTATCATAGCTTTATACAGTGTGATGGAGTTACTTTACACAATTTCACTCATATCTGCAGTGCATTTCAATTAAAAATTTAACCGTTTCATAATTACAGTACAACTGCATTTTTGGAGATGTGAATTAAATATTTGAATTGTAATTGTGATGTTTCAGCGGAGCGGTGAGTGTGTAATTGTGCACTACTTACGCATTCAGGCGGTCTGCAATACTTTGCCACACTTTTTCTCTTTGCTTTATCACTGTGGCGGTGTTGCCTTTCTTCTTAATTATATCTTTTACCTCCTCGTATGCCTCCATGAGGATTTGTGCTTCCGACGGGGAAAAGTACGCGGCTCTAGTTGCCATGGTAAATCAGTTAATCTGTGATCTGTGGCGGGGTCTATTTGAGTGAGCCGTGAGCGCGCACCTATCCAGGATTGGTTTCACCTGGCTTAATGAATCCGTGTCTGCTCATCCTGGCTTGGTCTTTGTGCAACCAATTAAGCCTGGACGCACATGTTTTGGCTTCATTGAGCTCAGCTGAGTCATTTATCCCGGATGTCTTAATTCTACTTTTGTGCAACAGGCCCCAGTTGTTTACGTTGGCATTTCACTGTTGGTGTCGACCAGTTGTTTACGTTGGCATTTCACTGTTAGTGTCGACCAGTTGTTTACGTTGGCATTACACTGTTAGTGTCGACCAGTTGTTTACGTTGGCATTTCACTGTTAGTGTCGACCAGTTGTTTACGTTGGCATTTCACTGTTAGTGTCGACCAGTTGTTTACGTTGGCATTTCACTGTTAGTCTAGACCAGTTGTTTACGTTGGCATTTCACTGTTGGTGTCGACCAGTTGTTTACGTTGGCATTTCACTGTTAGTGTCGACCAGTTGTTTACGTTGGCATTACACTGTTAGTGTCGACCAGTTGTTTACGTTGGCATTTCACTGTTAGTGTCGACCAGTTGTTTACGTTGGCATTTCACTGTTAGTGTCGACCAGTTGTTTACGTTGGCATTTCACTGTTAGTCTAGACCAGTTGTTTACGTTGGCATTTCACTGTTAGTCTAGACCAGTTGTTTACGTTGGCATTTCACTGTTAGTGTCGACCAGTTGTTTACGTTGGCATTTCACTGTTAGTGTCGACCAGTTGTTTACGTTGGCATTTCACTGTTAGTCTAGACCAGTTGTTTACGTTGGCATTTCACTGTTAGTCTAGACCAGTTGTTTACGTTGGCATTTCACTGTTAGTCTAGACCAGTTGTTTTTACTGTTAGTCTAGACCGTTGGCATTTCACTGTTAGTCTAGACCAGTTGTTTACGTTGGCATTTCACTGTTAGTCTAGACCAGTTGTTTACGTTGGCATTACACTGTTAGTCTAGACCAGTTGTTTACGTTGGCATTTCACTGTTAGTCTACACCAGTTGTTTACGTTGGCATTTCACTGTTAGTCTACACCAGTTGTTTACGTTGGCATTTCACTGTTAGTCTACACCAGTTGTTTACGTTGGCATTACACTGTTAGTCTAGACCAGTTGTTTACGTTGGCATTTCACTGTTAGTGTCGACCAGTTGTTTACGTTGGCATTACACTGTTAGTCTACACCAGTTGTTTACGTTGGCATTTCACTGTTAGTCTAGACCAGTTGTTTACGTTGGCATTACACTGTTAGTCTAGACTAGTTGTTTACGTTGGCATTTCACTGTTAGTCTCGACCAGTTGTTTACGTTGGCATTTCACTGTTAGTCTAGACCAGTTGTTTACGTTGGCATTTCACTGTTAGTCTACACCAGTTGTTTACGTTGGCATTTCACTGTTAGTCTAGACCAGTTGTTTACGTTGGCATTTCACTGTTAGTCTAGACCAGTTGTTTACGTTGGCATTTCACTGTTAGTCTACACCAGTTGTTTACGTTGGCATTTCACTGTTAGTCTACACCAGTTGTTTACATTGGCATTTCACTGTTAGTCTACACCAGTTGTTTACGTTGGCATTTCACTGTTAGTCTACACCAGTTGTTTACGTTGGCATTTCACTGTTAGTCTAGACCAGTTGTTTACATTGGCATTTCACTGTTAGTCTACACCAGCTGTTTACGTTGACATTTCACTGTTAGTCTCCACCAGTTGTTTACGTTGGCATTACACTGTTAGTCTACAGCAGTTGTTTACGTTGACATTACACTGTTAGTGTCGACCAGGGGCCTGTTGCACAAAAGTAGAATTAAGACATCCGGGATAAATGACTCAGCTGAGCTCAATGAAGCCAAAACATGTGCGTCCAGGCTTAATTGGTTGCACAAAGACCAAGCCAGGATGAGCAGACACGGATTCATTAAGCCAGGTGAAACCAATCCTGGATAGGTGTTTACGTTGGCATTTCGCGCTCACGGCTCACTCAAATAGACCCCGCCACAGATCACAGATGAACTGATTTACCATGGCAACTAGAGCCGCGTACTTTTCCCCGTCGGAAGCACAAATCCTCATGGAGGCATACGAGGAGGTAAAAGATATAATTAAGAAGAAAGGCAACACCGCCACAGTGATAAAGCAAAGAGAAAAAGCGTGGCAAAGTATTGCAGACCGCCTGAATGCGTAAGACCAGTGCACAATTACACACTCACGTTGGCACCGCTCCGCTGAAACATCACAATTACAATTCAAATATTTAATTCACATCTCCAAAAATGCAGTTGTACTGTAATTATGAAACGGTTAAATTTTAATTGAAATGCACTGCAGATATGAGTGAAATTGTGTAAAGTAACTCCATCACACTGTATAAAGCTATGATAATTTTTTTTTGATATTTTTACTGAAAACAAGACAAAAATACCAAGTAATTTTTGCAGTGTGACTCCATTAAATGTGTGTGTGTGTGTGTGTGTGTGTGTGTGTGTGTGTGTGTGTGTGTGTGTGTGTGTGTGTGTAGATTAAACATGAACGGGCCAAAACGGACATGGCAGCAGGTCAAAATCAAATACAAGAACATTCTGCAGAATGGTATGGTCCCTGACTAATATTTAACAAAGCACAAGCATATATTGTACCCAGAAGGTGCCTGCTCACACATTGTCTGTACTGTTTTAGCAGTGAAAAAGAATACCCACAGACAAGGCACGGGTGGTGGGTCACCAAAGGCTGACCTTACCCCAGCAGAGGACATGGCCTTGGAGCTAAATAAAGGCAGGCCCGTCTTAGAGGGGATCCCTGGGGGGAAAGAGACGAGCATAGGTTCCTCCCAAGATGCCACCCGCTTCATTCAAGGTATGTCCTTCCATCTCTACATGGGATACAACCACATTCATATTGAATCAATTTGGACTGTCTGACTTTGGTTCACCTATTGCCTTGCAGTGCCTGGCAGCACTGTGTTCCTGTTAGAGCCACCAGCACAAGCACCAGATGATGCTGATCCAGTGAGTACTCCATCAAAGGCATACTGTAGGCCTGGCATGTCTTGTCTACTAGCTTCAATATGAATCCGATTAAATGTGATAGGGTGAAGGCCCCAGTGCAGCAGCAACAGCACATGATGGAGACGATGATGAGGAGGAGACCATCTCTCTGGATTCAGAAGGCATGAGGTATCATGTTAAGACTGTGAAAGTACTATTTACTCTACAATGGTGAGGAGTCCTCATCAAAATCAAAAAATCTAATTTCTTTTACAGGACCCAGATGCTATACAGTGGGAAAACCAGCCTGGCAACATAGTGCGTATTAATAAAAGGACACCACATCCTGCCAAATTCCAGCTGCGCTAATTGTATTGTGTTCACAGAGCTCACAAGCTATCAGAAAGTTGTATGGCAACCACCTCCGGCGCCAAATAGAACTGGCAGACATAGACATTCAGTACAAGAAGAAAAAGATGGAAAATCTTGCACTGGAGTCCGAAATAAAAAAGGACAAGAAACTGGACCTTGAAATAAAAAAACTTGAGGGAGGTGAGATATGCCTTCAATGTACACTGTATGCTAACTGTAACACAAATGTATTAATCATTATTTTTCTTTCCTCCCCCAGCTCCAAGAAGATGACACAGCTCAAAATAAAATTAGGTATATTCTCGTAAAGTCAAGTGAGCCATGACATATGAGCTCTTATTGTGAGCACACAGGACGGTGGCATCTTTCTAAGGTTTTTTTATTTTCCCAGCAATCAGTACAACCAAGTCATCGTTATAAGGCATCGCCCTCTTTGCCCACCCCCAGCACCAGGTGTGGCCACTAGCCTATATGAAGGCCCAAAATTGTGTGTTCCTTTCTGCTCTGACAATGGCATGCCCATTCGTGCGAGATGTGGTGGATGAAGAAGCACTTGTGCTGAGGAGAGCCTTCAGGCGAGAAAGGGTCTTCAGGGACCGGTTGGACCCACTGGCCTTCCCTGATGACCATCTATATGAAAGATACAGGTTTTCTGCAGATGGCATCAGGTATCTATGCAGACTACTGGGTCCCAGGATTAAGCACCGCACTGCACGGAGCCATGCACTGAGTGTGGAGCAAATGGTTTGTGTGGCCTTGCGCTTTTTTGCTAGTGGAGCCTTCCTGTACTCAGTGGGGGATGCAGAACAGCTGAACAAGGCCACAATTTGCCGCACAATAAGGAGTGTGTGTCTGGCTATCAAAGCATTAGCAGATGTCTTCATCTCCTTCCCTGGCCACAGAAGACTCTGTGACATCAAAGAGGAGTTCTATAGGATTGCAGGTAAGAGGATCTACAAATTACAGGACAACTGTTAACACATAGTAGGATACTCATTACTTTGTGTGACAGGTTTCCCCAATGTCATTGGTGCAGTGGACTGCACACACATAAGGATAAAAGCCCCTCAGGTGCCCATGAGGCCGATTTTGTGAATAGGAAATCCTTTCACAGCATTAATGTTCAGGTGAACATAACTTTTGATATTGTCCATTGATGAACACTCTGCATTGCCAGTGATGTGCATTGATTGGTGTAATATTCCTCATCTTATGATTTCAGATGGTCTGCAATGCTGACTGTGTGATCAGCAATGTTGTGGCAAAATGGCCTGGCTCAGTCCATGACTCCAGAATCTTTCGGGCCTCTGAAATCTATCAGTGCCTATCACAAGGTAAGCCACACAACCCCTATTTATAACCATCATGGCTGTGTCAAGAATATCACTGTGTTTATGAGGTAGTAATGATGAGATTTTGTGTTGACAGGTGAATTCTCTGGTGTGTTGCTGGGAGACAGGGGTATGGCTGCCAGCCTTTTCTCCTGACACCTTTCACAGACCCCCAGGAAGCACAGCAGGCCTACAACCATGCCCATGCCAGGACCAGGGCCAGAGTTGAAATGACCTTTGGCCTCCTGAAGGCACGCTTTCACTGCCTTCACAAATTAAGGGTCAGCCCTGTTAGGGCATGTGATATTACTGTGGCTTGTGCTGTCCTCCACAATGTGGCCTGCCTGAGGAAGGAGAGGGCCCCCAGAGTGCCACCAGCCATGGACTGGGACAATCCGGCAATCTTCCCTGATGACGACAGTGGCCGGCTGCTGAGGGACCAATATGTGTTGAATTATTTTAGTTAGTATGTGTGCTTTCAATTTTGGTTAAATATGTCCTGCGGTGGCAGAGGAATTTGGGTTTTTTTTTTGGGTTCGTTTTTGACGAATTTGGCCTCTTATGATGTTTGTGCGGTATACTGTGTGTAATACAAGGCTGCAGGAGGCTACTGCATCCATTCATTTGTCTGTTCAGTTGATGTGTATGGATTTGTCCTGCATTTATTTTAGTGTGCAGACATGCAGGGTGTGTTATATACAGACCTTTGAATGTGTATGTATCATTTTGTATAATATGCTTGGATTCTGTGCTTTCCATCTTGTAGAGTCACTGTGACTTCAGTTTCGAAAGGAGCTGATGGTTTACCTGCTTTGTTTTGTCCTTATTCAATAAAGGAACATAATGTTACACATTGTGTTTTTATATTCATATGGAATGTGTATTTGTTTATATGACAGAGTACTAGGGCCACACTGAAGAAAAAGGATAAAGTCATAAATTTATGAGGCTGGTTCTTTCTGCAGAAAAGCTACATATTGTTTTTACAGTTTTGATACTTATGACAATGTGATACTTAATATTCTGGCACATCAGCATGTCTTTGTTTATGAAACCATACTGAAGTACAATTTCACGAAATGCCCCACATCTGTCATTTTAACAACTGTCCTCCTTTAAAACAACTGGTTACAATATTATGACTTGTGTTTTTTCCCTCTGTGGCCCTAATATTCTATCATTTTATATATAGCCTTATAGTCTATGGGAAACTGTAAATTATCTAATGATAGCAACATCATCTAAAAATCATTTTTTATCCAAAATCATTGAAATTAATGATCACAAACGTTTAAATAATAACAGTGGGTCTAGTTATATGTGATAACAATGTATAGTGAGCAGTGAAATAACTATTGGTTTCCATTTGTGGTGACTGCTGACTGACATTAGGGATGAGATTAAATAGATCCTGGAATTTAGCCTGGTCTGGAGCAGGCTAGCTCCACAGAATAAATCTCCATGGTAATTTATACCATAACATATCCTCCTGCCCCCTATCCATCTTTAGTGCAACCGGATTACGGATCAATTGAGCCAGGATCACCAAGATATCCTGGCTTAATCCCTTATCCTAGTTTTGTGCAACAGGCCCCAGTTGTTTACGTTGGCATTTCACTGTTAGTGTCGACCAGTTGTTTACGTTGGCATTTCACTGTTAGTGTCGACCAGTTGTTTACGTTGGCATTTCACTGTTAGTGTCGACCAGTTGTTTACGTTGGCATTTCACTGTTAGTGTCGACCAGTTGTTTACGTTGGCATTTCACTGTTAGTCTAGACCAGTTGTTTACATTGGCATTTCACTGTTAGTCTACACCAGTTGTTTACGTTGGCATTTCACTGTTTGTCTACACCAGTTGTTTACGTTGGCATTTCACTGTTAGTCTAGACCAGTTGTTTACGTTGGCATTTCACTGTTAGTCTCGACCAGTTGTTTACGTTGGCATTTCACTGTTAGTCTCCACCAGTTGTTTACGTTGGCATTTCACTGTTAGTCTAGACCAGTTGTTTACGTTGGCATTTCAGTGTTAGTGTCGACCAGTTGTTTAAGTTTGCATTTCACTGTTAGTCTCGACCAGTTGTTTACGTTGGCATTTCACTGTTAGTCTACACCAGTTGTTTACGTTGGCATTTAACTGTTAGTCTAGACCAGTTGTTTACGTTGGCATTTCACTGTTAGTCTCCACCAGTTGTTTACGTTGGCATTACACTGTTAGTCTCGACCAGTTGTTTACGTTGGCATTTCACTGTTAGTGTCGACCAGTTGTTTACGTTGGCATTTCACTGTTAGTCTAGACCAGTTGTTTACGTTGGCATTTCACTGTTAGTGTCGACCAGTTGTTTACGTTGGCATTACACTGTTAGTCTAGACCAGTTGTTTACGTTGGCATTTCACTGTTAGTCTAGACCAGTTGTTTACGTTGGCATTACACTGTTAGTCTAGACCAGTTGTTTACGTTGGCATTTCACTGTTAGTCTAGACCAGTTGTTTACGTTGGCATTTCACTGTTAGTGTCGACCAGTTGTTTACGTTGGCATTACACTGTTAGTCTAGACCAGTTGTTTACGTTGGCATTTCACTGTTAGTGTCGACCAGTTGTTTACGTTGGCATTTCACTGTTAGTCTCGACCAGTTGTTTACGTTGGCATTTCACTGTTAGTCTAGACCAGTTGCTTACGTTGGCATTTCACTGTTAGTCTACACCAGTTGTTTACGTTGGCATTTCACTGTTAGTCTACACCAGTTGTTTACGTTGGCATTTCACTGTTAGTGTCGACCAGTTGTTTACGTTGGCATTACACTGTTAGTCTCGACCAGTTGTTTACGTTGGCATTTCACTGTTAGTGTCGACCAGTTGTTTACGTTGGCATTTCACTGTTAGTCTAGACCAGTTGTTTACGTTGGCATTTCACTGTTAGTGTCGACCAGTTGTTTACGTTGGCATTTCACTGTTAGTCTACACCAGTTGTTTACGTTGGCATTTCACTGTTAGTCTAGACCAGTTGTTTACGTTGGCATTTCACTGTTAGTGTCGACCAGTTGTTTACGTTGGCATTACACTGTTAGTCTCGACCAGTTGTTTACGTTGGCATTTCACTGTTAGTGTCGACCAGTTGTTTACGTTGGCATTTCACTGTTAGTCTAGACCAGTTGTTTACGTTGGCATTTCACTGTTAGTCTACACCAGTTGTTTACGTTGGCATTTCACTGTTAGTCTCGACCAGTTGTTTACGTTGGCATTTCACTGTTAGTCTAGACCAGTTGTTTACGTTGGCATTTCACTGTTAGTGTCGACCAGTTGTTTACGTTGGCATCACACTGTTAGTCTAGACCAGTTGTTTACGTTGGCATTTCACTGTTAGTGTCGACCAGTTGTTTACGTTGGCATTACACTGTTAGTCTAGACCAGTTGTTTACGTTGGCATTTCACTGTTAGTCTAGACCAGTTGTTTACGTTGGCATTTCACTGTTAGTGTCGACCAGTTGTTTACGTTGGCATTACACTGTTAGTCTAGACCAGTTGTTTACGTTGGCATTTCACTGTTAGTCTCGACCAGTTGTTTACGTTGGCATTTCACTGTTAGTCTCGACCAGTTGTTTACGTTGGCATTTCACTGTTAGTCTAGACCAGTTGTTTACGTTGGCATTTCACTGTTAGTCTACACCAGCTGTTTACGTTGACATTTCACTGTTAGTCTACACCAGTTGTTTACGTTGGCATTTCACTGTTAGTCTACACCAGTTGTTTACGTTGGCATTTCACTGTTAGTGTCGACCAGTTGTTTACGTTGGCATTACACTGTTAGTCTAGACCAGTTGTTTACGTTGGCATTTCACTGTTAGTCTAGACCAGTTGTTTACGTTGGCATTACACTGTTAGTCTAGACCAGTTGTTTACGTTGGCATTTCACTGTTAGTCTAGACCAGTTGTTTACGTTGGCATTTCACTGTTAGTGTCGACCAGTTGTTTACGTTGGCATTACACTGTTAGTCTAGACCAGTTGTTTACGTTGGCATTTCACTGTTAGTGTCGACCAGTTGTTTACGTTGGCATTTCACTGTTAGTCTCGACCAGTTGTTTACGTTGGCATTTCACTGTTAGTCTAGACCAGTTGTTTACGTTGGCATTTCACTGTTAGTCTACACCAGTTGTTTACGTTGGCATTTCACTGTTAGTCTACACCAGTTGTTTACGTTGGCATTTCACTGTTAGTGTCGACCAGTTGTTTACGTTGGCATTACACTGTTAGTCTCGACCAGTTGTTTACGTTGGCATTTCACTGTTAGTGTCGACCAGTTGTTTACGTTGGCATTTCACTGTTAGTCTAGACCAGTTGTTTACGTTGGCATTTCACTGTTAGTGTCGACCAGTTGTTTACGTTGGCATTTCACTGTTAGTCTACACCAGTTGTTTACGTTGGCATTTCACTGTTAGTCTAGACCAGTTGTTTACGTTGGCATTTCACTGTTAGTGTCGACCAGTTGTTTACGTTGGCATTACACTGTTAGTCTCGACCAGTTGTTTACGTTGGCATTTCACTGTTAGTGTCGACCAGTTGTTTACGTTGGCATTTCACTGTTAGTCTAGACCAGTTGTTTACGTTGGCATTTCACTGTTAGTCTACACCAGTTGTTTACGTTGGCATTTCACTGTTAGTCTCGACCAGTTGTTTACGTTGGCATTTCACTGTTAGTCTAGACCAGTTGTTTACGTTGGCATTTCACTGTTAGTGTCGACCAGTTGTTTACGTTGGCATTACACTGTTAGTCTAGACCAGTTGTTTACGTTGGCATTTCACTGTTAGTCTAGACCAGTTGTTTACGTTGGCATTTCACTGTTAGTGTCGACCAGTTGTTTACGTTGGCATTACACTGTTAGTCTAGACCAGTTGTTTACGTTGGCATTTCACTGTTAGTCTACACCAGCTGTTTACGTTGACATTTCACTGTTAGTCTACACCAGTTGTTTACGTTGACATTTCACTGTTAGTCTACACCAGTTGTTTACGTTGGCATTTCACTGTTAGTCTACACCAGGGGCCTGTTGCACAAAAGTAGAATTAAGACATCCGGGATAAATGACTCAGCTGAGCTCAATGAAGCCAAAACATGTGCGTCCAGGCTTAATTGGTTGCACAAAGACCAAGCCAGGATGAGCAGACACGGATTCATTAAGCCAGGTGAAACCAATCCTGGATAGGTGCGCGCTCACGGCTCACTCAAATAGACCCCGCCACAGATCACAGATTAACTGATTTACCATGGCAACTAGAGCCGCGTACTTTTCCCCGTCGGAAGCACAAATCCTCATGGAGGCATACGAGGAGGTAAAATATATAATTAAGAAGAAAGGCAACACCGCCACAGTGATAAAGCAAAGAGAAAAAGCGTGGCAAAGTATTGCAGACCGCCTGAATGCGTAAGTAGTGCACAATTACACACTCACCGCTCCGCTGAAACATCACAATTACAATTCAAATATTTAATTCACATCTCCAAAAATGCAGTTGTACTGTAATTATGAAACGGTTAAATGTTTAATTGAAATGCACTGCAGATATGAGTGAAATTGTGTAAAGTAACTCCATCACACTGTATAAAGCTATGATAAATTTTTTGATATTTTTACTGAAAACAAGACAAAAATACCAAGTAATTTTTTGCAGTGTGACTCCATTAAATGTGTGTGTGTGTGTGTGTGTGTAGATTAAACATGAACGGGCCAAAACGGACATGGCAGCAGGTCAAAATCAAATACAAGAACATTCTGCAGAATGGTATGGTCCCTGACTAATATTTAACAAAGCACAAGCATATATTGTACCCAGAAGGTGCCTGCTCACACATTGTCTGTACTGTTTTAGCAGTGAAAAAGAATACCCACAGACAAGGCACGGGTGGTGGGTCACCAAAGGCTGACCTTACCCCAGCAGAGGACATGGCCTTGGAGCTAAATAAAGGCAGGCCCGTCTTAGAGGGGATCCCTGGGGGGAAAGAGACGAGCATAGGTTCCTCCCAAGATGCCACCCGCTTCATTCAAGGTATGTCCTTCCATCTCTACATGGGATACAACCACATTCATATTGAATCAATTTGGACTGTCTGACTTTGGTTTACCTATTGCCTTGCAGTGCCCGGCAGCACTGTGTTCCTGTTAGAGCCACCAGCACAAGCACCAGACGATGCTGATCCAGTGAGTACTCCATCAAAGGCATACTGTAGGCCTGGCATGTCTTGTCTACTAGCTTCAATATGAATCCGATTAAATGTGATAGGGTGAAGGCCCCAGTGCAGCAGCAACAGCACATGATGGAGACGATGATGAGGAGGAGACCATCTCTCTGGATTCCAGAAGGCATGAGGTATCATGTTAAGACTGTGAAAGTACTATTTACTCTACAATGGTGAGGAGTCCTCATCAAAATCAAAAAATCTAATTTCTTTTACAGGACCCAGATGCTATACAGTGGGAAAACCAGCCTGGCAACATAGTGCGTATTAATAAAAGGACACCACATCCTGCCAAATTCCAGCTGCGCTAATTGTATTGTGTTCACAGAGCTCACAAGCTATCAGAAAGTTGTATGGCAACCACCTCCGGCGCCAAATAGAACTGGCAGACATAGACATTCAGTACAAGAAGAAAAAAGATGGAAAATCTTGCACTGGAGTCCGAAATAAAAAAGAGGACAATTAGGAAACTGGACCTTGAAATAAAAAAACTTGAGAGGGAGGTGAGATATGCCTTCAATGTACACTGTATGCTAACTGTAACACAAATGTATTAATCATTATTTTTCTTTCCTCCCCCAGCTCCAAGAAGATGACACAGCTCAAAATAAAAATTAGGTATCATCTCGTAAAGTCAAGTGAGCCATGACATATGAGCTCTTATTGTGAGCACACAGGACGGTGGCATCTTTCTAAGGTTTTTTTTATTTTCCCAGCAATCAGTACAACCAAGTCATCGTTATAAGGCATCGCCCTCTTTTGCCCACCCCCCCAGCACCAGGTGTGGCCACTAGCCTATATGAAGGCCCAAAATTGTGTGTTCCTTTCTGCTCTGACAATGGCATGCCCATTCGTGCGAGATGTGGTGGATGAAGAAGCACTTGTGCTGAGGAGAGCCTTCAGGCGAGAAAGGGTCTTCAGGGACCGGTTGGACCCACTGGCCTTCCCTGATGACCATCTATATGAAAGATACAGGTTTTCTGCAGATGGCATCAGGTATCTATGCAGACTACTGGGTCCCAGGATTAAGCACCGCACTGCACGGAGCCATGCACTGAGTGTGGAGCAAATGGTTTGTGTGGCCTTGCGCTTTTTGCTAGTGGAGCCTTCCTGTACTCAGTGGGGATGCAGAACAGCTGAACAAGGCCACAATTTGCCTCACAATAAGGAGTGTGTGTCTGGCTATCAAAGCATTAGCAGATGTCTTCATCTCCTTCCTGGCCACAGAAGACTCTGTGACATCAAAGAGGAGTTCTATAGGATTGCAGGTAAGAGGATCTACAAATTACAGGACAACTGTTAACACATAGTAGGATACTCATTACTTTGTGTGACAGGTTTCCCCAATGTCATTGGTGCAGTGGACTGCACACACATAAGGATAAAAGCCCCTCAGGTGCCCATGAGGCCGATTTTGTGAATAGGAAATCCTTTCACAGCATTAATGTTCAGGTGAACATAACTTTTTGATATTGTCCATTGACGAACACTCTGCATTGCCAGTGATGTGCATTGATTGGTGTAATATTCCTCATCTTATGATTTCAGATGGTCTGCAATGCTGACTGTGTGATCAGCAATGTTGTGGCAAAATGGCCTGGCTCAGTCCATGACTCCAGAATCTTTCGGGCCTCTGAAATCTATCAGTGCCTATCACAAGGTAAGCCACACAACCCCTATTTATAACCATCATGGCTGTGTCAAGAATATCACTGTGTTTATGAGGTAGTAATGATGAGATTTTGTGTTGACAGGTGAATTCTCTGGTGTGTTGCTGGGAGACAGGGGGTATGGCTGCCAGCCTTTTCTCCTGACACCTTTCACAGACCCCCAGGAAGCACAGCAGGCCTACAACCATGCCCATGCCAGGACCAGGGCCAGAGTTGAAATGACCTTTGGCCTCCTGAAGGCACGCTTTCACTGCCTTCACAAATTAAGGGTCAGCCCTGTTAGGGCATGTGATATTACTGTGGCTTGTGCTGTCCTCCACAATGTGGCCTGCCTGAGGAAGGAGAGGGCCCCCAGAGTGCCACCAGCCATGGACTGGGACAATCCGGCAATCTTCCTGATGACGACAGTGGTCGGCTGCTGAGGGACCAATATGTGTTGAATTATTTTAGTTAGTATGTGTGCTTTCAATTTTGGTTAAATATGTCCTGCGGTGGCAGAGGAATTTGGTTTTTTTTTTTGGGTTCGTTTTTGACGAATTTGGCCTCTTATGATGTTTGTGCGGTATACTGTGTGTAATACAAGGCTGCAGGGAGGCTACTGCATCCATTCATTTGTCTGTTCAGTTGATGTGTATGGATTTGTCCTGCATTTATTTTAGTGTGCAGACATGCAGGGTGTGTTATATACAGACCTTTGAATGTGTATGTATCATTTTGTATAATATGCTTGGATTCTGTGCTTTCCATCTTGTAGAGTCACTGTGACTTCAGTTTCGAAAGGAGCTGATGGTTTACCTGCTTTGTTTTGTCCTTATTCAATAAAGGAACATAATGTTACACATTGTGTTTTTATATTCATATGGAATGTGTATTTGTTTATGACAGAGTACTAGGGCCACACTGAAGAAAAATGATAAAGTCATAAATTTATGAGGCTGGTTCTTTCTGCAGAAAAGCTACATATTGTTTTTACAGTTTTGATACTTATGACAATGTGATACTTAATATTCTGGCACATCAGCATGTCTTTGTTTATGAAACCATACTGAAGTACAATTTCACGAAATGCCCCACATCTGTCATTTTAACAACTGTCCTCCTTTAAAACAACTGGTTACAATATTATGACTTGTGTTTTTTTCCCTCTGTGGCCCTAATATTCTATCATTTTATATATAGCCTTATAGTCTATGGGAAACTGTAAATTATCTAATGATAGCAACATCATCTAAAAATCATTTTTATCCAAAATCATTGAAATTAATGATCACAAACGTTTAAATAATAACAGTGGGTCTAGTTATATGTGATAACAATGTATAGTGAGCAGTGAAATAACTATTGGTTTCCATTTGTGGTGACTGCTGACTGACATTAGGGATGAGATTAAATAGATCCTGGAATTTAGCCTGGTCTGGAGCAGGCTAGCTCCACAGAATAAATCTCCATGGTAATTTATACCATAACATATCCTCCTGCCCCCTATCCATCTTTAGTGCAACCGGATTACGGATCAATTGAGCCAGGATCACCAAGATATCCTGGCTTAATCCCTTATCCTAGTTTTGTGCAACAGGCCCCAGGTGTGTATTTACCTCAGTGTGTATTTACCTCAGTGTGTATTTACCTCAGTGTGTATTTACCTCAGTGTGTATTTACCTCAGTGTGTATTTACCTCAGTGTGTATTTACCTCAGTGTGTATTTACCTCAGTGTGTATTTACCTCAGTGTGTATTTACCTCAGTGTGTATTTACCTCAGTGTGTATTTACCTCAGTGTGTATTTACCTCAGTGTGTATTTACCTCAGTGTGTATTTACCTCAGTGTGTATTTACCTCAGTGTGTATTTACCTCAGTGTGTATTTACCTCAGTGTGTATTTACCTCAGTGTGTATTTACCTCAGTGTGTATTTACCTCAGTGTGTATTTACCTCAGTGTGTATTTACCTCAGTGTGTATTTACCTCAGTCAAGCACATGATCAGGTAACGCCTTGCTTTTTCAACTGTGTGTTTGCTGGTTTTATTGGACAGATAGAGAACAGTAGAGGAGCTCCATTCAGATGACAGGGAATCTTCCAACCAGGGTTTCTGAAAGTTATGGGACATGGACAGCCCTAACCTCACCAGAACATAAAGTCGACAGGTTTCTGAAAGTTATGGGACATGGACAGCCCTAACCTCACCAGAACATAAAGTCGACAGGTTTCTGGAAAGTTATGGGACATGGACAGCCCTAACCTCACCAGAACATAAAGTCGACAGGTTTCTGGAAAGTTATGGGACATGGACAGCCCTAACCTCACCAGAACATAAAGTCGACAGGTTTCTGAAAGTTATGGGACATGGACAGCCCTAACCTCACCAGAACATAAAGTCGACAGGTTTCTGGAAAGTTATGGGACATGGACAGCCCTAACCTCACCAGAACATAAAGTCGACAGGTTTCTGAAAGTTATGGGACATGGACAGCCCTAACCTCACCAGAACATAAAGTCGACAGGTTTCTGAAAGTTATGGGACATGGACAGCCCTAACCTCACCAGAACATAAAGTCGACAGGTTTCTGAAAGTTATGGGACATGGACAGCCCTAACCTCACCAGAACATAAAGTCGACAGGTTTCTGAAAGTTATGGGACATGGACAACCCTAACCTCACCAGAACATAAAGTCGACAGGTTTCTGAAAGTTATGGGACATGGACAGCCCTAACCTCACCAGAACATAAAGTCGACAGGTTTCTGAAAGTTATGGGACATGGACAGCCCTAACCTCACCAGAACATAAAGTCGACAGGTTTCTGAAAGTTATGGGACATGGACAGCCCTAACCTCACCAGAACATAAAGTCGACAGGTTTCTGAAAGTTATGGGACATGGACAGCCCCAACCTCACCAGAACATAAAGTCTACAGGTTTCTGAAAGTTATGGGACATGGACAGCCCTAACCTCACAAGAACATAAAGTCGACAGGTTTCTCGTTACGGATACATTTCACTCTAGTTCAACAGAACATAAACTCTGCACATGCATGTAATCCTGGGTACATACATGTAATCCTGGACCACATACATGTAATCCTGGGCACATACATGTAATCCTGGGCACATACATGTAATCCTGGGTACATACATGTAATCCTGGGTACATACATGTAATCCTGGACACATACATGTAATCCTGGGCACAGAACATGTAATCCTGAGCACATACATGTAATCCTGGGTACATACATGTAATCCTGGGCACATACATGTAATCCGCACATACATGTAATCCTGAGCACATACATGTAATCCTGGACACAGAACATGTAATCCTGGGCACATACATGTAATCCTGGGTACATACATGTAATCCTGGACACATACATGTAATCCTGGGCACATACATGTAATCCTGAGCACATACATGTAATCCTGAGCACGTACATGTAATCCTGGACACATACATGTCATCCTGGGCACATACATGTAATCCTGGACACATACATGTAATCCTGAGCACATACATGTAATCCTGGACACATACATGTAATCCTGGGCACATACATGTAATCCTGGACACATACATGTAATCCTGGGCACATACATGTAATCCTGGTGCACATACATGTAATCCTGGGCACATACATGTAATCCTGGTGCACATACATCACATACATGTAATCCTGGGCACATACATGTAATCCTGGGCACATATATGTAATCCTGAGCACATACATGTAATCCTGGGCACATACATGTAATCCTGGACACATACATGTAATCCTGAGCACATACATGTAATCCTGGGCACATATATGTAATCCTGAGCACATACATGTAATCCTGGACACATACATGTAATCCTGAGCACATACATGTAATCCTGGGCACATACATGTAATCCTGGACACATACATGTAATCCTGGTGCACATACATGTAATCCTGGGCACATACATGTAATCCTGGACACATACATGTAATCCTGGGCACATACATGTAATCCTGGGCACATACATGTAATCCTGGGCACATACATGTAATCCTGAGCACATACATGTAATCCTGGGCACATACATGTAATCCTGGGCACATACATGTAATCCTGGACACATACATGTAATCCTGGTGCACATACATGTAATCCTGGGCACATACATGTAATCCTGGGCACATACACGTTTCTCATACTAATACAGTTATAACTCCCTCTACAGAACAGCATCTAGTAAGACGAGTTACTCAGTGAAATATTACTGCACTGTTGAAGCGAGGAACACAAGCATTTCCCTACACCCGCAATACCATCTGATAAATATGTGTATGTGACCAATAACATCTGTTAAATATGGACCAATAAACATCTGTTAAATATGTGTATGTGACCAATAACATTTATTAAATATGGACCAATAACATCTGTTAAATATGGACCAATAACATCTGTTAAATATGGACCAATAGCATCTGTTAAATATGTACCAATACCATCTGATAAATATGTGTATGTGACCAATAACATCTGCTAAATATGGACCAATAAACATCTGCTAAATATGGACCAATAACATATGTTAAATATGTGTATGTGACCAATAACATCTGTTAAATATGGACCAATAACATCTGTTAAATATGGACCAATAACATATGTTAAATATGTGTATGTGACCAATAACATCTGTTAAATATGTGTATGTGACCAATAACATCTGCTAAATATGGACCAATAACATCTGCTAAATATGGACCAATAACATATGTTAAATATGTGTATGTGACCAATAACATCTGTTAAATATGGACCAATAACATCTGTTAAATATGGACCAATAACATCTGCTAAATATGGACCAATAACATATGTTAAATATGTGTATGTGACCAATAACATATGTTAAATATGTGTATGTGACCAATAACATCTGCTAAATATGTGTATGTGACCAATAACATCTGCTAAATATGGACCAATAACATCTGCTAAATATGGACCAATAACATCTGTTAAATATGGACCAATAACATCTGTTAAATATGTGTATGGACCAATAACATCTGTTAAATATGTGTATGGACCAATAACATCTGTTAAATATGGACCAATACCATCTGATAAATATGTGTATGGACCAATTTGATTTGACTAGAATACTCAGGATCTCAGTTCCTGTCAAAACACTTGATTAAGAACTACATGGACATATACCAGTTATACCATATTTATGATAAACACAAACATCTTACAACTCACATATGAGTGTCTACTAAGACTTGAGAATAAATATAAATTATATAAATTCTAATGTTGTTATAAAACACAGCTTGTTATTATGTTGTTGTGTGGTCCCCCGGGGCAGCAGGTGGCGCTGTGGAATATCTAAGGAACCCTAAGGGCCTCCAGGCAGTGTGTGGAGCGCAGGAAGCGAGGATAAGAGTCTTTGGCCATCAGGTGGTAGACGTGTTGTTGGGCCTCGTGGAATGTGTCGCCTGCAGGCTCCTCCATCACTCTCAGTAGAGCCTCCCTGGTCTCAGCATCCAGGTTCACCTGGCAACAACACACACAATGTTCAGACAACGCCTGTACAACGTTCACTAGCATCCTGTCCAGGGGGTGTACTTTACATCGAGCTTCCTTATGCTACAGAAATAAAATATGAGAAATGGGCTGGACTGTTCTGGCTCAGACAAGGCTTACTTACTTCTACAACATTCACACAACATCTATACAACGTCTGTAAAATGTATATACAACATTTAGACAGCATCTACACAACACTCCACCTACCTCCTGTGGTGAACCAGGGTTGATGTACTGGCAGTACATAGACTGGGCCTTGGCCCCCTGCTGCCATGGGGGGGTAACCCTGTACTCCTCACAGGCCAACCAGAACTGCAGGTTCTCCTCACTGAACTCAGACTGCAGGAACCAGAGGAAAGCTTTCTGGCCAACTGGTAGAAGGGGGGGGGGCATTTCAACAAGTCAAACTATACATTGCCACGGAAACGTATCAGTGTAATTAGAGAGAGAGAAGAGAAGGAGGGAGAGAAAGAGAGAAGAGGCAGAGAGGGGGAGAGAGAAGAGGGAGAAAGCGAATAAGAGATAGGGAGGGAGAGTGAAGAGAGAGAGGGACTGAAAAGAAGGAGAGAGAAGTGAGAGGGAGATAGAAGAAAGAGTGACAAAGAGATGAGAGCGGGAGAGAAAGGGAAGAGAGGAAAAGAGAAGAGCGATAGAAGAGAGAGGGGGACAAAGAAGAGAGAGAGAGAGAAGAGATGGACTAGATCTTACTCTTGCTGTTGAGTAGAGACTCCAGATCCTGAAGAGTCCTGTCCTCATGGACCCTTTAGAACAGGCATGAGGTTATAGAGAAAGAGATTAGGGAGAAGCTCTGATGTCAGCTAAACAACCCACAGTTCCTGACGTAACTCAAGACTGCAGTAGCTCACTGGTGTAGAATGGTAGGTAGGTAGGTAGACAGACAGACAGACAGACAGACAGACAGACCGTGAGAAAGAGAGACACATCCTCAGGTAATCCACACACAGACAGACAGATACACACAGACACACAGACAGACAGACCGTGAGAAAGAGAGACACATCCTCAGGTAATCCACACACAGACAGACAGATACACACAGACACACAGACAGACAGACAGACAGACAGACCGTGAGAAAGAGAGACACATCCTCAGGTTACCTGTGTTTGTGATGTGTCCACTCCTGTTTGTCAGCCAGGTGACTCAACTTCACCCGCATCCCCTTTGCTCTGGAACACACACACACAACACACACACATTTAGTTTGTTCTCTATATCTAAAAATCTAATCATATCAACCTTCTCCTTCAACAATCACATCAACCTTCTCCTTCAACAATCACATCAACCTTCTCCTTCAACAATCACATCAACCTTCTCCTTCAACAATCACATCAACCTTCTCCTTCAACAATCACATCAACCTTCTCCTTCAACAATCACATCAACCTTCTCCTTCAACAAAACACACTGGTCTCTCTTTAGAAACTATGACACATCCTCACACACTACACAATACATACTACACAATACACAATACATACTACACACTACATACTACACAATACATACTACACACTACACATACATACACACTACATACTACACAATACATACTACACAATACACAATACATACTACACAATACATACTACACAATACACAATACATACTACACACTACATACTACACAATACATACTACTACACACTACATACTACACAATACATACTACATACTACACAATACATACTACTACACACTACATACTACACACTACATACTACACACTACATACTACACACTACATACTACACAATACATACTACACAATACATACTACACACTACATACTACACAATACATACTACTACACGCTACATACTACATACCAGGGGAGGACGGCTCATAATAATGACCGGAACGGAGTAAATGGACTGGCATCCAACCATGTGTTGATGTATTTGATACCATTCCACCCATTCTGCTCCAGTCATTACCATGAGCCCCATCCTCCCCAGTTATGGTGGCACCAACCTCCTGTGCTACACATTTCATACTACACACTACACACTACATACAGTACTACATACTACACACTACACACTACATACAGTACTACATACTACACACTACACACTACATACAGTACTACATACTACACACTACATACAGTACTACATACTACACACTACACACTACATACAGTACTACATACTACACACTACATACAGTACTACATACTACACACTACATACAGTACTACATACTACACACTACATACTACACACTACATACAGTACTACATACTTCCATACTCACTTCTCCAAGCATGACGAGGGAAGGGAGGACAGTCCTTTACACATTTCAGCACGTGGGAAGGAAATTAACGAAACAAACAAAAAATGTGAAACCAGCTGTTGTATTCTGGTGTGTGCTCCTTCCTGTTCTGTGTCTGTGCTCCTTCCTGTTCTGTTCTGTGCTCCTTCCTGTCCTGTGTCTGTGCTCCTTCCTGTTCTGTGTCTGTGCTCCTTCCTGTTCTGTGTCTGTGCACAAACTAACCCCCTACAGTGTATCAGCCCCTTTAATATACCTGCTTATCACACATGTTAATCTACCACACATCTGAGAACAGAATGAGGGAGGAGGATGGACGGGTGGATGGGGGAGAGATGGATGGATGGGGGAGAGATGGAGGGATGGGGGAGAGATGGATGGATGGATGGGGGAGAGATGGAGGGTAATGTAAGAGAGGAGGTGTACGTGTGCACCGACAACACCTGGCCGTTAATGTACCGGAACCGTTAACACCGGGAAAAGAAAGACGGGCCAGCACACACAATGAGGTAATCAGGAGACAGTGTGTGTGTGTGTCAGAGATCGAATGGCCAGTCTGTCAGCATGTGTGTTCTCACTTCTCAGCCAACCAGTCAGTGTGATGGGAAGTCCATTCACCAGAGAGAGGGGTGATGACAGACGAACAGGTGATACACTGGCCTCACCACTCCAACTATGGAAAGTGTGTGTGTGTGTGTGTGTGTGTGTGCGTGTGCGTGTGGGTGTGCATGCGGCTTGGTTTGTGGGGAGATTTCCCACTTCCCCATGATGACAAAGGCTATTTTAAGTTTAGGGGTTCAGGTTAGAATTAGGGTAACAGGTTAGTGGGGTAGGTTTAGGGTTTAGGGTTAGGTTTTGGGTTAGGAGTTAGGTTTTGGGTTAGGGGTTAGGAGTTAGGGCTTAGGTTTTGGGTTAGGGGGTAGGAGTTAGGTTTAGGGTTTTGGGTTAGGTTTAGGGTTTAGGGTTTTGGGTTAGGGGTTAGGAGTTAGGTTTAGGGTTTTGGGTTAGGGGTTAGGAGTTAGGTTTAGGGTTTTAGGTTAGGGGTTAGGAGTTAGGTTTTGGGTTAGGTTTAGGGTTTTGGGTTAGGAGTTGGGGAAAATAGGATTTGAATAGAAATACATTTTAGGTCCCCATGAGGATAGAACATAACATATGTGTGTGAAAACAAGAGAGAGAGAAGAGAGAGAGAGAGAGAGAGAGAGAGAGAGAGAGAGAGAGAGAGAGAGTGCCAGGTGTGACTAGTTGTAACAGGTGTACTAGTTGTAACAGGTGTACTAGTTGTAACAGCTGACTAGTTGTAACAGGTGACAAGTTGTAACAGGTAACTAGTTGTAACAGGAGACTAGTTGTAACAGCTGACTAGTTGTAACAGGTGACTAGTTGTAACATGTGACTAGTTGTAACAGGTGACTAGTTGTAACAGGTGACTAGTTGTAACAGGAGACTAGTTGTAACAGCTGACTAGTTGTAACAGGTGACTAGTTGTAACAGGTGTATAGTTGGAACAGGTGACTAGTTGGAACAGGTGACTAGTTGTAACATGTGTGAGTAGTTGGAACAGGTGACTAGTTGTAACAGGTGACTAGTTGTAACAGGTGTGACTAGTTGTAACATGTGACTAGTTGTAACAGGTGACTAGTTGTAACAGGTGACTAGTTGGAACAGGTGACTAGTTGTAACAGGTGACTAGTTGTAACAGCTGACTAGTTGTAACAGGTGACTAGTTGGAACAGGTGACTAGTTGTAACATGTGTGACTAGTTGTAACAGCTGACTAGTTGTAACAGCTGACTATTTGGAACAGATGACTAGTTGTAACAGGTGACTAGTTGGAACAGGTGTGAGTAGTTGTAACAGGCGTGACTAGTTGTAACAGGTGACTAGTTGTAACAGCTGACTAGTTGTAACATGTGACTAGTTGTAACATGTGTGACTAGTTGTAACAGGTGTGACTAGTTGTAACATGTGTGATTAGTTGTAACAGGTATGACTAGTTGTAACAGGTGTACTAGTTGTAACAGGTGTACTAGTTGTAACAGGTGTGACTAGTTGTAACATGTGTGACTAGTTGTAACATGTGTGACTAGTTGTAACATGTGTGATTAGTTGTAACAGGTATGACTAGTTGTAACAGGTGTACTAGTTGTAACAGGTGTACTAGTTGTAACAGGTGTGACTAGTTGTAACAGGTGGCAAGTTGTAACAGTTAACTAGTTTTAACATGAGACTAGTTGTAACAGGTGACTAGTTGGAACAGGTGTGAGTAGTTGTAACATGTGTGACTAGTTGTAACAGGTGACTAGTTGGAACAGGTGATAAGTTGTAACAGGTGACTAGTTAGAACAGGTGACTAGTTGGAACAGGTGTGAGTAGTTGTAACATGTGTGACTAGTTGTAACAGGTGACTAGTTGGAACAGGTGACCAGTTGGAACAGGTGTGAGTAGTTGTAACATGTGTGAGCAGTTGGAACAGGTGACTAGTTGTAACAGGTGACTAGTTGTAACAGCTGACTAGTTGTAACAGGTGACTAGTTGTAACAGGAGACTAGTTGTAACAGGTGACTAGTTGTAACAGGTAACTAGTTGTAACAGGAGACTAGTTGTAACAGCTGACTAGTTGTAACAGGTGACTAGTTGTAACAGGTGACTAGTTGTAACAGCTGACTAGTTGTAACAGGTGACTAGTTGGAACAGGTGACTAGTTGTAACATGTGTGACTAGTTGTAACAGCTGACTATTTGGAACAGGTGACTAGTTGGAACAGGTGTGAGTAGTTGTAACAGGTGTGACTAGTTGTAACAGGTGACTAGTTGTAACAGCTGACTAGTTGTAACATGTGACTAGTTGTAACATGTGTGACTAGTTGTAACAGGTGACTAGTTGTAATAGGTGACTAGTTGTAACATGTGTGACTAGTTGTAACATGTGTGACTAGTTGTAACAGGTGTACTAGTTGTAACAGGTGTGACTAGTTGTAACAGGTGGCAAGTTGTAACAGTTAACTAGTTGTAACATGAGACTAGTTGTAACAGGTGCCTAGTTGGAACAGGTGTGAGTAGTTGTAACAGGTGTGACTAGTTGTAACAGGTGACTAGTTGTAACAGGTGTCTAGTTGTAACAGGTGACTAGTTGTAACATGTGTGACTAGTTGTAACAGCTGACTAGTTGTAACAGCTGACTATTTGGAACAGGTGACTAGTTGTAACAGGTGACTAGTTGGAACAGGTGACTAGTTGGAACAGGTGTGAGTAGTTGTAACATGTGTGACTAGTTGTAACAGGTGACTAGTTGGAACAGGTGTGAGTAGTTGTAACAGCTGACTAGTTGTAACAGGTGACTAGTTGTAACAGGTGACTAGTTGTAACATGTGTGACTAGTTGTAACAGGTGACTAGTTGTAACATGTGTGACTAGTTGTAACAGGTGACTAGTTGTAACATGTGTGACTAGTTGTAACAGGTGACTAGTTGTAACATGTGTGACTAGTTGTAACAGGTGACTAGTTGGAACAGGTGACTAGTTGTAACAGGTGTGAGTAGTTGTAACAGGTGACTAGTTGTAACATGTGTGACTAGTTGTAACAGGTGACTAGTTGTAACATGTGTGACTAGTTGTAATAGGTGACTAGTTGTAACAGCTGACTAGTTGTAACAGGTGACAAGTTGTAATAGGTGACTAGTTGTAACAGCTGACTAGTTGTAACATGTGTGACTAGTTGTAATATGTGACTAGTTGTAACAGGTGACTATTTGTAACAGGTGACTAGTTGTAACAGGTGTGACTAGTTGTAACAGGTGACTAGTTGTAACATGTGTGACTAGTTGTAACAGCTGACTAGTTGTAACAGCTGACTATTTGGAACAGGTGACTAGTTGTAACAGGTGACTAGTTGTAACAGGTGACTAGTTGTAACAGGTGACTAGTTGGAACAGGTGTGAGTAGTTGTAACATGTGTGACTAGTTGTAACAGGTGACTAGTTGGAACAGGTGTGAGTAGTTGTAACAGCTGACTAGTTGTAACAGGTGACTAGTTGTAACAGGTGACTAGTTGTAACATGTGTGACTAGTTGTAACAGGTGACTAGTTGTAACATGTGTGACTAGTTGTAACAGGTGACTAGTTGTAACATGTGTGACTAGTTGTAACAGGTGACTAGTTGTAACATGTGTGACTAGTTGTAACAGGTGACTAGTTGGAACAGGTGACTAGTTGTAACAGGTGTGAGTAGTTGTAACAGGTGTGACTAGTTGTAACAGGTGACTAGTTGTAACATGTGTGACTAGTTGTAACAGCTGACTAGTTGTAATAGGTGACTAGTTGTAACAGCTGACTAGTTGTAACAGGTGACAAGTTGTAATAGGTGACTAGTTGTAACAGCTGACTAGTTGTAACATGTGTGACTAGTTGTAATATGTGACTAGTTGTAACAGGTGACTAGTTAGAACAGGTGACTAGTTGTAACAGGTGTGACTAGTTGTAACAGGTGACAAGTTGTAACAGTTAACTAGTTGTAACAGGAGACTAGTTGTAACAGGTGACTAGTTGTAACAGGTGACTAGTTGTAACAGCTGACTAGTTGTAACAGGTGACAAGTTGTAATAGGTGACTAGTTGTAACAGCTGACTAGTTGTAACATGTGTGACTAGTTGTAATATGTGACTAGTTGTAACAGGTGACTAGTTAGAACAGGTGACTAGTTGTAACAGGTGTGACTAGTTGTAACAGGTGACAAGTTGTAACAGTTAACTAGTTGTAACAGGAGACTAGTTGTAACAGGTGACTAGTTGTAATATGTGACTAGTTGTAACAGGTGACTAGTTAGAACAGGTGACTAGTTGTAACAGGTGTGACTAGTTGTAACAGGTGACAAGTTGTAACAGTTAACTAGTTGTAACAGGAGACTAGTTGTAACATGTGTGATTAGTTGTAACAGGTGACTAGTTGTAACATGTGTGACTAGTTGTAACATGTGTGATTAGTTGTAACAGCTGACTAGTTGTAACAGCTGACTAGTTGTAACATGTGTGACTAGTTGTAACAGCTGACTAGTTGTAACATGTGTGACTAGTTGTAACATGTGACTAGTTGTAACAGCTGACTAGTTGTAACAGCTGACTAGTTGTAACAGCTGACTAGTTGTAACATGTGTGACTAGTTGTAACATGTGACTAGTTGTAACATGTGACTAGTTGTAACATGTGTGACTAGTTGTAACATGTGACTAGTTGTAACATGTGTGACTAGTTGTAACATGTGACTAGTTGTAACATGTGTGACTAGTTGTAACATGTGTGACTAGTTGTAACATGTGTGACTAGTTGTAACATGTGTGACTAGTTGTAACATGTGTGACTAGTTGTAACATGTGTGACTAGTTGTAACATGTGTGACTAGTTGTAACAGCTGACTAGTTGTAACAGCTGACTAGTTGTAACAGCTGACTAGTTGTAACAGCTGACTAGTTGTAACATGTGTGACTAGTTGTAACATGTGACTAGTTGTAACATGTGACTAGTTGTAACATGTGTGACTAGTTGTAACATGTGACTAGTTGTAACATGTGACTAGTTGTAACATGTGTCACTAGTTGTAACATGTGACTAGTTGTAACATGTGTGACTAGTTGTAACATGTGACTAGTTGTAACATGTGACTAGTTGTAACATGTGTGACTAGTTGTAACATGTGACTAGTTGTAACAGGTGACTAGTTGTAACATGTGACTAGTTGTAACATGTGACTAGTTGTAACATGTGTGACTAGTTGTAACATGTGACTAGTTGTAACAGCTGACTAGTTGTAACAGGTGACTAGTTGTAACATGTGTGACTAGTTGTAACAGGAGACTAGTTGTAACAGGTGACTAGTTGTAACATGTGACTAGTTGTAACAGGTGACTAGTTGTAACAGCTGACTAGTTGTAACAGCTGACTAGTTGTAACATGAGACTAGTTGTAACAGGTGACTAGTTGATAAGCCAGATGGTTGGGTGTGTGCTGGACATTTGTTTGAGAAGGCCACTTGACTTTATTTGAGTGTGTGTGTGGCCCCTATCTGTGTGTGTTACTGCAACACAGGACCATGTTATTGTTGCAAACATGATTTATAAAGGGGCATTCCTGGCATCAGGCCAACAGAGTGATTCATAATGTACTGAAAGAAAACATCATATAGTCTACAACATGTGGTTGTAGTCTACAAAATGTACAATGTCAATGAACTGTCATAGACTCAAGAACTATTACTACGATATTTCAGGATTGTATTATGAGAGCGAGTCCCACCATTACCTACGAGACCGTTTCAACAGTGTTTTTCAATTCACCTTGGGTCTTTGTGTGTGGGGACTGAACTAAAAGCGTGTCCCTGGTAGTCTACAGAGGGCTAGGCTACGGCGCAGACTCAAGACAACACATTCCTTCGACGCTTCGCTTTCTCAGTTGACGCGACGGCGACGGTTTCTGACGTGAAGCAAGGATACATTAGCAGCATTGGCCTAGATAATATGTTCTTCGCATGACAGCGACCCGACACGGACCAACTATTTGCAACGCTGCAAAGTGCGCATTTGCTGTCACATTCTGACGGATCGTAGCGTCAGGACGGTGCATTACAAACCACCGGGGTTGGTGTGCGTCCCCAAAAAACAAGAGGACGACATGTACAGGCCTAATCTTTAAACGTCTCGGGCATATCCGTTACCGAGATGAATCTGACACTGGATTAAGGTTCCGGTTCTGGCAGGTTGCCGCGCTCCGTTCTAAAGCACCGAAAGAAGGAAGGGCTTTCTGTCTTTACTACTATGTTAGGTTACCGTCGCTTCCTGGTTTCTTGACGGATAAATAAACAACTATTTACAACCAATTGCGGGATAAAAACGGGTGTTAAAACTTTGAGATGATGTGTAACATGTATAGCATGACCGCGAATGGGAGCGCGTCGTGACGTCCACCGTTCGATTGTTTTTAATCTGCACATCTGTCTGTCCTTCTCCCGAGTGATTTACTGACCGAGTAGCCTGAATATTACAACAACAACACATATATCCTGATTTGGACATCGGACGCCGATGACTCTATAGACTATTCCACCGGGATCTAACCGACGCAGCCAACCGTCACCACGCATGGGTCCGCCGGGGGCTCGGATCCCCCGGGGCTGGAGGACCCAGGCCCGCTGCCAGGAGGATGGCGACCCGGAGAGGGAGAAGCGATGGGTGGAACTGTTCGAGGAACTAGACTTGAACGGTGATGGAGTCATCGATATCCACGAGCTCCGTGTGGGGTTGGCGAAACGTGGGCTCTCCCGCCGCGCGGTGGACCGGGTAAGCAGCCAACGAGCCCGGGCAGCAACTCGGCTGTCATTCGGTATACCTTGATGATGATCACGAATTACGTTTCTTTACGTGAAACGTTTGGCTATAGCCTAAACTCATACGGTGGGGTTCCCCCTAGCCATCACCAGTCACTAATTGCATGTTATGTGTGTGTGTGTGTGTGTGTGTGTGTGTGTGTGTGTGTGTGATGTCACTGATGAGGATTTTTCACCTCTTCCATATTCTACCCTACTCTGTTCTGTTCTACTCTATTAGACTCCTCTACAGGTCAGACAGTAGTCTGCTGTGGGTAGATTGGATATGTATTTGACTGTATTAGGCTCAGACAAGAGCAGGGCGGTGAACTCCACAGTATAGGCCAGGGGTGGGCAACTCCACAGAATAGGCCTGGGTGGGCAACTCCACAGTATAGGCCAGGGGTGGGCAACTCCACAGTATAGGCCAGGGGTGGGCAACTCCACAGTATAGGCCAGGGGTGGGCAACTCCACAGTATAGGCCTGGGGTGGGCCTATACTGTGGAGTTGCCCACCCCTGGCCTATACTGTGGAGTTGCTATACCTATACTGTGGAGAGGCTATGTGAAGATAGATAGGTAACCTCCTGAGACCACCAGGCTATATGAAGATAGATAGGTAACCTCCTGAGACCACCAGGCTACATGAAGATAGATAGGTAACCTCCTGAGACCACCAGCCTATATGAAGATAGATAGGTAACCTCCCGAGAGCACCAGGCTATATGATGATACATAGGTAACCCCCTGAGACCACCAGGCTATATGAAGATAGATAGGTAACCTCCTGAGACCACCAGGCTATATGAAGATAGATAGGTAACCTCCTGAGAGCACCAGGCTATATGAAGATAGATAGGTAACCTCCTGAGACCACCAGGCTATATGAAGATAGATAGGTAACCTCCTGAGACCACCAGGCTATATGAAGATAGATAGGTAACCTCCTGAGAGCACCATGCTATATGAAGATAGATAGGTAACCTCCTGAGGGCACCAGGCTATATGAAGATAGATAGGTAACCTCCTGAGCTGAATCATCTCACTGAACAGATCAATAACTGATCAATGATCACCATTATTGATGAATTGGAATGTGAAGCAACTACATCTGACCTCTGGCTGAACTCTGAACTCTGACTGCGATGGGATGTAGGTCTTTATGTAGTGGTGTCTCTATGTAGTGGTGTCTCTCTTTATGTAGTGGTTTCTCTATGTAGTGGTGTCTCTCTTTATGTAGTGTTGTGGTGTCTCTCTTTATGTAGTGTTGTGTTGTCTCTCTTTATGTAGTGTTGTGGTGTCTCTCTTTATGTAGTGTTGGGGTGTCTCTCTCTATGTAGTGTTGTGGTGTCTCTCTTTATGTAGTGTTGTGGTGTCTCTCTTTATGTAGTGTTGTGGTGTCTCTCTTTATGTAGTGTTGTGGTGTCTCTCTTTATGTAGTGTTGTGGTGTCTCTCTTTATGTAGTGTTGTGGTGTCTCTCTCTATGTAGTGTTGTGGTGTCTCTCTTTATGTGGTGTTGTGGTGTCTCTCTTTATGTAGTGTTGTGTTGTCTCTCTTTATGTAGTGTTGTGGTGTCTCTCTTTATGTAGTGTTGTCTCTCTTTATGTAGTGTTGTGGTGTCTCTCTTTATGTAGTGTTGTGGTGTCTCTCTTTATGTGGTGTTGTGGTGTCTCTCTTTATGTAGTGTTGTGTTGTCTCTCTTTATGTAGTGTTGTGGTGTCTCTCTTTATGTAGTGTTGTCTCTCTTTATGTAGTGTTGTGGTGTCTCTCTTTATGTAGTGTTGTGGTGTCTCTCTTTATGTGGTGTTGTGGTGTCTCTCTTTATGTAGTGTTGTGTTGTCTCTCTTTATGTAGTGTTGTCTCTCTTTATGTAGTGTTGTGGTGTCTCTCTTTATGTAGTGTTGTGGTGTCTCTCTTTATGTAGTGTTTTCTCTCTTTATGTAGTGTAGTGGTGTCTCTCTTTATGTAGTGTTGTGGTGTCTCTCTTTATGTGGTGTTGTGGTGTCTCTCTTTATGTAGTGTTGTGGTGTCTCTCTTTATGTAGTGTTGTGGTGTCTCTCTTTATGTAGTGTTGTGGTGTCTCTCTCTATGTAGTGTTGTGGTGTCTCTCTTTATGTGGTGTTGTGGTGTCTCTCTTTATGTAGTGTTGTGGTGTCTCTCTTTATGTGGTGTTGTGGTGTCTCTCTTTATGTAGTGTTGTGTTGTCTCTCTTTATGTAGTGTTGTGTGTCTCTCTTTATGTAGTGTTGTGGTGTCTCTCTTTATGTAGTGTTGTGGTCTCTCTCTTTATGTAGTGTTGTGGTGTCTCTCTATGTAGTGTAGTGTTGTCTCTCTTTATGTAGTGTTGTGTTGTCTCTCTTTATGTAGTGTTGTGTTGTCTCTCTTTATGTAGTGTTGTGTTGTCTCTCTTTATGTAGTGTTGTGTTGTCTCTCTTTATGTAGTGTTGTCTCTCTTTATGTAGTGTTGTGTTGTCTCTCTTTATGTAGTGTTGTGGTGTCTCTCTTTATGTAGTGTAGTGGTGTCTCTCTATGTAGTGTTGTGGTGTCTCTCTTTATGTAGTGTTGTGTTGTCTCTCTTTATGTAGTGTTGTGGTGTCTCTCTTTATGTAGTGTTGTGGTGTCTCTCTTTATGTAGTGTTGTGTTGTCTCTCTTTATGTAGTGTTGTCTCTCTTTATGTAGTGTTGTCTCTCTTTATGTAGTGTTGTAGTGTCTCTCTTTATGTAGTGTTGTCTCTCTTTATGTAGTGTAGTGGTGTCTCTCTTTATGTAGTGATGTGGTGTCTCTCTTTATGTAGTGTTGTGGTGTCTCTCTTTATGTAGTGTTGTGTTGTCTCTCTTTATGTAGTGTTGTGTGTCTCTCTTTATGTAGTGTTGTGTTGTCTCTCTTTATGTAGTGTTGTGGTGTCTCTCTTTATGTAGTGTTTTCTCTCTTTATGTAGTGTAGTGGTCTCTCTTTATGTAGTGTTGTCTCTCTTTATGTAGTGTTGTGGTGTCTCTCTTTATGTAGTGTTGTCTCTCTTTATGTAGTGTTGTGGTGTCTCTCTTTATGTAGTGTTGTGGTGTCTCTCTTTATGTAGTGTTGTGGTGTCTCTCTTTATGTAGTGTTGTGGTGTCTCTCTTTATGTAGTGTTGTGGTGTCTCTCTTTATGTAGTGTTGTGGTGTCTCTCTTTATGTAGTGTTGTGGTGTCTCTCTTTATGTAGTGTTGTGTTGTCTCTCTTTATGTAGTGTTTTCTCTCTTTATGTAGTGTTGTGGTGTCTCTCTTTATGTAGTGTTTTCTCTCTTTATGTAGTGTTGTGGTGTCTCTCTTTATGTAGTGTTGTGGTGTCTCTCTTTATGTAGTGTTGTGGTGTCTCTCTTTATGTAGTGGTCTCTCTTTATGTAGTGTTGTGTTGTCTCTCTTTTTGTAGTGTTGTGGTGTCTCTCTTTATGTAGTGTTGTGGTGTCTCTCTTTATGTAGTGATGTGTTGTCTCTCTTTATGTAGTGTTGTGGTGTCTCTCTTTATGTAGTGTTGTGGTGTCTCTCTTTATGTAGTGTTGTCTCTCTTTATGTAGTGTTTTCTCTCTTTATGTAGTGTTTTCTCTCTTTATGTAGTGTTGTCTCTCTTTATGTAATGTAGTGTTGTCTCTCTTTATGTAGTGTTGTGTTGTCTCTCTTTATGTAGTGTTGTGGTGTCTCTCTTTATGTAGTGTAGTGGTGTCTCTCTCTATGTAGTGTTGTGGTGTCTCTCTTTATGTAGTGTTGTGTTGTCTCTCTTTATGTAGTGTTGTGGTGTCTCTCTTTATGTAGTGTTGTGGTGTCTCTCTTTATGTAGTGTTGTGTTGTCTCTCTTTATGTAGTGTTGTCTCTCTTTATGTAGTGTTGTCTCTCTTTATGTAGTGTTGTAGTGTCTCTCTTTATGTAGTGTTGTCTCTCTTTATGTAGTGTAGTGGTGTCTCTCTTTATGTAGTGATGTGGTGTCTCTCTTTATGTAGTGTTGTGGTGTCTCTCTTTATGTAGTGTTGTGTTGTCTCTCTTTATGTAGTGTTGTGGTGTCTCTCTTTATGTAGTGTTGTGTTGTCTCTCTTTATGTAGTGTTGTGGTGTCTCTCTTTATGTAGTGTTTTCTCTCTTTATGTAGTGTAGTGGTCTCTCTTTATGTAGTGTTGTCTCTCTTTATGTAGTGTTGTGGTGTCTCTCTTTATGTAGTGTTGTCTCTCTTTATGTAGTGTTGTGGTGTCTCTCTTTATGTAGTGTTGTGGTGTCTCTCTTTATGTAGTGTTGTGGTGTCTCTCTTTATGTAGTGTTGTGGTGTCTCTCTTTATGTAGTGTTGTGGTGTCTCTCTTTATGTAGTGTTGTGGTGTCTCTCTTTATGTAGTGTTGTGGTGTCTCTCTTTATGTAGTGTTGTGTTGTCTCTCTTTATGTAGTGTTTTCTCTCTTTATGTAGTGTTGTGGTGTCTCTCTTTATGTAGTGTTTTCTCTCTTTATGTAGTGTTGTGGTGTCTCTCTTTATGTAGTGTTGTGGTGTCTCTCTTTATGTAGTGTTGTGGTGTCTCTCTTTATGTAGTGGTCTCTCTTTATGTAGTGTTGTGTTGTCTCTCTTTTTGTAGTGTTGTGGTGTCTCTCTTTATGTAGTGTTGTGGTGTCTCTCTTTATGTAGTGATGTGTTGTCTCTCT